>NC_060197.1:5111685-5279504 GCF_021184085.1 Oncorhynchus gorbuscha
CCCGTCGCCACGTCAGCCCGAGCCAAGAAGGTCTGCGTTCAAACTTCCATTCAGTCCTATTGACACTCAATAGTTTCTTATCTTGACCCCAACTGTACCTCTGAGTTTTACATGTATTTGGAGTTGGCATTTTTATTTGAACAGAAATCTGTCGATTTGTTATGCACTATGTAACGTCGCTTAAACGGGTGGTAAAACCTTGTTGTTTTATGCTGTCTGCTTACCGGAGCCTGTTGTCTAACAGGCGTTCCGTGAGGGCTCCAGGAAGTCCTCCAGAGTGAAGGGTGGCGCTCCAGAAATGGAGCCCGGGGAGCACCCGTCTCTGTGGGAGAACAAGATGAAGGCTTGGATGGAGGCCTACGAGGATGCCGGCAGCAACCAGTACAGCGAGGACGTCCAGATCCTGCTCCGCGTCAAGGAGGCTGGCGACGGCAAGACCCTTGCCTACAACACTCACACGGCCACCTTCAAACCGCCCGTGGAGGTAGCTGGAACCGACACAGTGACCTACAAACATGTGTCCTCAAAGTGCCTGAGCAGGCAGCATACACACATTGCCTCTGCAAATATCAGTGTCAGCCAGCCAGCCTTTGTCCTTATGTTCTGTTTTCTCTCCCCTCTCCAGAGCCAGGTTCAGAAGAACAAGAAGATCCTGAAGGCAGTGAGGGACTTGGCTCCAGACTCCCTCATCATAGAGTACAGGGGCAAGTTCATGCTGCGACAGCAGTTTGAGGCCAACGGATGCTTCTTTAAGAGGTGAGGACCCATCTGGTGGAAACCTGAGCTCAAGTAGAATCCTCAGCTCAAATTTAAAAGTGGAATTCTACTCCTTTCCATAGCTGTATGTCTGAGACATTTGAGAGGTAGAGGAAGAGATTGATAGAAGGGTTGTGTTTGTTGTGGTCCTTCCTTGGCAGTGGGCAGTGAAGTCCCTCACCTTCTTTCTCAGCTCTTGTTGAGCTCCTGGCTGTCTTCCCCTGATCACCATATGGACATCCCCAATCTGTTACTATGTGTCTGCCCAGCACTCCATTTCATTCATCTTTCTTTCTTTTTCTGTCTTTCCTTCTTCCCCCCCTCCAGGCCGTACCCCTTTGTGTTGTTCTACTCAAAGTTTGACGGGCTGGAGATGTGTGTGGACGCCCGCAGCTTTGGCAATGAGGCCCGCTTCATCCGACGCTCCTGCACCCCCAACTCTGAGGTGAGTGGCCAATCGCAGACCACGATACAAAACCTACGGCTCTAAACCCTGACCACACCCCCCCAGAGCCACTGACTTCAACTTAATGTAACCTCATGAGTTTCAATAGGTGCCTCTCTCTCCCCTTTTCTCCACCTCTCTCTTCTCTCTCAGGTGCGTCATGTATTAGAGGATGGTATGCTCCATTTGTACATTTACTCTTTGAGGTCCATCAGCAAAGGCACCGAGATCACCATAGGCTTCGACTATGACTATGGCTGCTGGTAAGCAGGGTGGAATTGATCACCTAGTACCACACACACACACACACACATAATGTATAATTTGACCGATTTTTAATTGGGCCGATTTTAAAGTTTTCAAAAACAATCGATAATCAGCACTTTTTGATGCCGATTATGGCCAATTACATTGCAATCCACGAGTAGACTGCGTTCTCTTGCGTTCAGTGTAAGCGGAGTCAGGGTATTTGCAGCAGTTTGGGTCGTCTGGCTCGTTGCGAGCTGTGTGAAGACCATTTCGTCCTAACAAAGACCGTAATTAATTTGCCAGATTTGTACATAATTATGCATAACATTGAAGGTTGTGCAATGTAACAGCAATATTTAGACTTAGGGTTGCCACCCGGTCAATAACATATGTAACGGTTCTGTATTTCACTGAAAGAATAAATGTTTTGTGTTTCTAAATGGTAGTTTCCGGATTTGACCACATTAATGACCTAAGGCTCGTATTTCTGTGTGTTGATTATATTATAATTAAGTCTATGATTTTATAGAGCAGTCCGACTGAGCGGTGGTAGGCAGCAGCAGGCTCATAAGCATTCATTCAAACAGCACTTTCCTGCGTATGCCAGCATCTCCTAGCAATGCTTGAAGCACAGCGCTGTTTATGACTTCCAGCCTATCAACTCCCGAGATTAGGCTGACTATACTACAGTGCCTAAGAAAATCCAATAGTCAAAGGTATACGAAATACAAATGGTATAGAGCGAAATAGTCCTATAATAACTACAACCTAAAACTTCTTAACTGGGAATATTGAAGACTCATGTTAAAAGGAACCACCAGCTTTCATATGTTCTCATGTTCTGAGCAAGGAACTTAAACGTTAGCTTTTTTACATGGTACATATTGCACTTTTACTTTCTTCTCCAACACTTTGTTTTTGCATTATTTAAACCAAATTGTACATGTCTCATTATTTATTTGATTTTAAATGGATTTTATTTATGTATTATATTAAGTTAAAATAGGTGTTCATTCAGTATTGTTGTAATTGTCATTATATATATATATTATATATATATATATATATATATATATATATATATATATATTCCCCCACCCTCTCGCTTTCTCTCTCTGTAGTAAATACAAGGTGGATTGTGCATGTGTGAGGGGGAACCCAGAGTGCCCAGTGCTGAAGTACAACCTGGAGCCCACAGAGAACCTGGAGGCCAGCAGCCGCCGGCGGGGCCGCAAGGACAAGGAGCCCATGATGCAGCGAGGGGACCACCTGGACCTGGGCCAGAATCAGAACATGGCCCTGGACTGTGACGGCAGGACCAAGGGTCTGGGAGCCGACGGAAAGCAGAGGAAGCTATCGCCCCTCCGCCTCTCCATTTCCAACAACCAGGTAAGATTTCCCTGGCAACACAACTCACCTCAATCCATGTCTCCATCACGCACCCGGTCCCCTTCACTCTCTCTGTTCAAGATTGCCCCATAGGAGCCTGTAAGTTGGCTTTCCTCTTGAAGACCTTTGTGTTATCATATTTAGCTTGTTTTCCATTTAGTTTAGCATCCAATGTCCATGAGTGTAGCCATTTCTTAATATTTCTTGTTATATTTGCTGCATTTCTGTTTTATTTGTGTTATCCATTCGTAGACTACTTGTATTCCTCTCATCCATCCTGGTTCTCCCTGGCCCAAAGCCCACTCCTGCACCCAGCCATCTCTCTCACCATGCCGTGTATCTCTGCTCAGAGCTGTCTGGCATCCAGCCCTCTAGTGGCAGATGAGACATGCTATCACGCTGTGTCCGCTCTGCTGCAGGAGCTCCTGAACGCACCACTAGGCATCCCTGTACTCAGTGTTATACACAGAGAGAAAGCCCTCTGTCTCTGGGGTGGTCCCCAACCTTGTGTTTAGTAGATTCCAAACGGAAGAAAACGCTCAGTGAAACTGAGAGGTACAATCTGAACCTGTCCAGTAAGAAATGTCTGTTTTCCTATTCCATTGCAAACATTTTGTTGCGTTGTCTAATAACCCCGACCCAGGCCATAGGTCTTATTGGCAAGCCTGCTGCTTCTGTGGTAGGGACTGGTAGTTCCCACGGCGAGTGATTTTTAAGGTCTGATCTGAGGGAAGCACACAGAAGCATGGTTTATGGAGACTTGTTAGACTGATGTATGTTCTACAACAGACCTGGGAAACTCCAGTCCTCGGGGGACTGATTGGTGTCACACTTTCCCCAGCTAACACACCTGACTCCAATAATCACCTAATCATGATCTTCAGTTTAGAATGGAATTAGTTTAAATCAGGTGTGTTTGCTAGGGATGGGGTAAAGAGTGTGACTCCAATCAGGCCCCCGAGGACTGGAGTTGCCCAGGCCTGGTCTAGAATGAGGAACGGTGAAGAGAGGGTCTGACGTCAGAGATGACGTGCGAGGCATCTCTATAGGAACAACACGCACAAACCATGAAATGAACACACTGAATTTGGAAGCTGTCCACATCTGTCATTGTGCGCTAACAGACCTTTGTGTGACCACAAGAGCCACAACTTGACATATGATGGGTTAGTTGTTGGGACTGGGCTCAAAACAATTGACCACAAGGTACTACAGAAGTGAGCCTGGTCTCTCGCTCTTCTTTGAAAAGGGGTACGATTGCGTTTTGCTGTTATTCTGACTGCCTTGGACCGAATACAAGCTCGGAGCAAGTTTGTGCACAGACAAACCCACCACGTCCCCAGTCAGTGCCCCCAACGGTCACTCTCCCCCCAGACTACCCCCCCCTACACCTACCACCTCACTACTCTAGACCCTCTAGTCTGTAGCCAGACTGCCTGTGGTTGGTCAGTGCCATGATAAAGCACCTCTCCCCCTCTAACAGGATCCTACAGAGTTAGAGGGTGTAGAAGACCAACCTGATAACTCCGTTAGCAGTGAAGTAGAGATGGAGTCAGAGGAGACCATTGCAGAGAGAAAGAGGAAGATGGTAAGTTCTGTGAGCCAGGGCTGCAGCGCGCCCTGCTGTATGCAGCCCATAACCCCTCCCTCCCTCTCTCTCTCTCTCTCTCACCCATAGGAAAAAGCTCATCCTTGCCTGTATGGGTCACTGTTTGTGTGGTGGTGCCCCCCCCCACCTCCCTGCTTCTGCTGCTGTCTCTGCCTCATTCTGTTGCTGTGTAGCCTAGCCCACGGGCCCCTCTCTGCTCTCACTCACTCACTTCCTCTGGCAGAGCCCTCAAACACTGAGGCTCTGTATTTTGGTCATCATTATACATGGGTTATTTTCCTCATTTATTTAAGAGTTCATTTGCTAAACAATCACACACTGCACCATTCCGGGCCCTCCAGAGCCACAGGCCCCCCTACCCCTCCTCCCCTCTCATTATCTGAGTAAACAAGAGCCCCAGCCTCATCACACGTAAGTACTGGAACTCTCCCTGCGTGTCTGAGTATGACCCTCACGTACAAAATTGGCCAACTGTTTTGAAATGGCCAATTACTCCCCTCTCCTTTGCTAAAGAGCTCTGTGACCCAGAGAGATGGGCTCACACACACGCTGGCACACGCTCCCTCTTTCATATATATACACACACACACTGGAAATTACCCTGCCGTCAGCTCCCTTTCACACGACTAGGCCCAAGGTGTAAAGCGCTGACTCATCGTTCTGGCCAATGGAGAGAGAAGGTGGGGGGGCTTTTCTGTTGCCAGGGCCTTATTGACTTTGGGACATCCAATTGCCTGCCTCCCTCCAAGGGAAGATGCAAGCTGGTCCAGGAGGAGTAAACCCCCAAAACTATGGAAGAAAGAGATTCTGGATTCACTGTCGTCCTCTGACGTAACTGTCGTCCTCTGGTCTGGTGTATTTATGGTGTTCATCCACAACAATGGCCTGTCTGCATGGGCTCTTAACGCTGGGGGATGTCTGTGTGTGTTAGGCATGGTATGTCTCCCACACTCATGTTAAAGATCCGGTTTGGTGCCAGGGATACAGACACGGCATGGAACACACAGTTAATATGTTGGTCGCACTAAGGTTTGGTTTTGGGTGTTGCAGATGGTATGTAGTTGCTTGTTATCAACCTTGGTGAAAGTTGGCGATTGGGTTGGTTGGTATTGTCTTCGTTTTCTTTCCTTGTGTCGTGGGTTCAGTATGTGGTTTATGACACTGTGGTGAACAAGTGGCTGAGTTCCAGTGGTGGTGGGTTGTGTTGCTACTGGATATGCTGGTGTAAGCAGACAAGGTGAAGAAGTCCTGACTGGACACTTCTACAGGCATAAGGCAGCAATTATCCCTATCTGCCCCCCTCTTCTCTCCCCTCTTTCATAACCTTGTAGTGCCCAGGTCACCTCTCCACACCTCCACCTGTCTGAGGATCCCTGAGGGTCGGCGACACACTGAAGCCCCTAGAGTGGGGAACCGTGGTGGTGTGTGTATGTTCTATGTGTGTTATTGGGGGGGATCGGGCCTCTTGTCTTCTAAACCAGGCTGTCTCTCTGTAAACCATTCAGGCCAGCCCAGCGGAGGAGTCCCATCTGCAAGGCGTGGGGGCCTCCAGCTGTCTGGGACTGAGTAAACCAGAGGTAAACCTGACCCACCAACCCCAAACATACCCCCCCTGCCTGCCTGCCTGCCCCTCCACCTCATAGGGGACCCCACTGACTGACAAACATACTAACCCCCACCATCTTCTCTCCACTGACCGGCTCTGTGGCAGACCCCAGTGTGTCTCTGCTACTGGGGGTGGTAAAACTAGTCTGGTGGAGGCAGCCGTGGTGTTCTAAACACCCTGAATGGTTTGGTAAGGGTTAATGTTACGTTCCCACCTCCCACTTCCAGTTAGTTTGGTCTCACATCAACAGGGTGTTTACTTGTTCTATCTCCATTGGTTTTTCCTCCACTGGAAGAGGAAGTGGTGGTCCTTTTTCTGTCATTCTGCGCCGCTGCTGTTTTTTTCTCTGCCAGCCAGACTGCCTCTTGCCTGTCCTGTGTTGCGATAACGTGTCCCTCCCCCTCTAGGCCCAGTGGGTTCAGGAGGCTAGGCCACGTGGACTAACGCTTACTGCTCTGTCCTCCTCTCCTCTACAGACCCGTGAAGAGAGGAAGATGGAGGCCATCCTGCAGGCCTTTGCCCGCATGGAGAAGAGGGAGAAGAGGCGGGAGCAGGCCCTGGAGAAGATTGGCACCAAGTCAGAGGGGGGCATCAAGGAGGAGCCCCCTGCCACCCCCGAGGCCGACATGCAGTCTCCTGGTATCATGACGGTAAGTGATAGTTGCCTCAACAAGTTCTTTATGCCTGCACTCACCAGGTCGTTAGTATTAAAAGAGGATGTTGTCAATAATCTAAAGGGTTAGCTGAAGGACTATAAACCCATCCAAAACTATGCTACTGTACTCTTTCCTAAACCTGTCTCTCCCAGCCCCTGCTAGAGGTGAAGGAGGAGCCGGGTCTCAACAAGCCCGCGCCGGCCAAGCTGCGAGGCAGCAAGCAGAGGAAGAGCTTCTCGCGGAGCCGCACCCACATTGGGCAGCAGAGACGGCGAGCGCGCACCATCAGCACCTGCTCTGACATAACTCCCGGCTCGCCTGGGGAACTCCTGGACCCCCTGGCCAATGACAGCCCAGACGTAGAGGCCTCCAGGGACCCCGAGCCAGAGGCCCTCTCCTCCCATGCCCCCGACACCAGCCCCCCTTACAGTGGCTCCCCGGCCCCTGACAGAAACCGCTCCGGGCAGAAGTACCCCAAAACTAAAAAGGTATCCTAGCCACGGCTCAGTGCTCACCCCTAAACACGACTAGTCACTATTCTATTTAGACTTATAGGAATGTTCTATTCCTTTTAGTGATATGTTACTCAATACTATAGTCAAATGCAGTGTGGTTCTGACTAAAGCTCTCTCTCTGTCTCTCTACAGCACTTAGTGAGTGAGTGGTGCGTCGACAAGCAGGAGCGGTCATTGCGGACCCCAGAGCCGGCCCCTGAGAGGCCCCTGAGGATCAGCAGCGACCTGGAGGTGCTGGCCACCCAGCTCAACGCCCTACCCGGCATGGGCCCCAGCCCGCACGTCTACAGCACGCCCAAACACTACGTCCGCTTCTCCTCGCCCTTCCTGGCCAACCGCAGCCCCACCACCCCTGGGGTGCCCACCGGACGCCGGCGTTCCCGCGAGCTGCCCGACACGCCGCCCACCTCAGGCTCCTGCAAGAAGGTATGTTGTTCACCACCCCGCAGGGGAATGGAGAGTGTTAGCTGTCAGGTATATCTGCAGGGTAGAAAGGCAGACTGACAGTGTTACCAGCAGAGGGACAGACTGACAGTCTTACCAGCAGAGGGACAGACTGACAGTGTTACCAGCAGAGGGACAGACTGACAGTGTTACCAGCAGAGGGACAGACTGACAGTGTTACCAGCAGAGGGACAGACTGACAGTGTTACCAGCAGAGGGACAGACTGACAGTGTTACCAGCAGAGGGACAGACTGACAGTGTTACCAGCAGAGGGACAGACTGACAGTGTTACCAGCAGAGGGACAGACTGACAGTGTTACCAGCAGAGGGACAGACTGACAGTGTTACCAGCAGAGGGACAGACTGACAGTGTTACCAGCAGAGGGACAGACTGACAGTGTTACCAGCAGAGGGACAGACTGACAGTGTTACCAGCAGAGGGACAGACTGACAGTGTTACCAGCAGAGGGACAGACTGACAGTGTTATTGTCAGTAATAGAGACTTAGGTTTTCTAAGATGTAGCTGCCTTGGAGATTAGTGAACGTGATTTGTATTTGTGGTTGACGTGTCTAAGTCCTCTCCCTCCCTGTCTTCTCCCCACAGCGCTGGTTGAAGCAGGCTCTAGAGGAGGAGACCACCACCCCTCCACCCAGCAGCGGCCGGCCCACCCTGGTCATGCCTAGCGAGGGCCCTCTCAGCCCCCCTATCAACGGGGACTCTGACAGCCCACTCCCCTACAACGGCAGCTGCACCTTGCCAGGTGAGGACTCTGGTGAGGACTCAGGAATGTGTTTCTCATCACTTAGAAGGAACATAAGTCATGTATGCAAGTGTCTGTTTTTTGCATGTGAGTAACCCTTCCTCTCTGTGTATGTGTCATACAGAGTTGCCCACTCCTCTGAAGAAGCGGCGCCTGGGTCTGTGTCCACTAGACGCCTGCATGTCAGAGAGCTCCACCCCCTACGGCTCTCCCTGCGCCACGCCGACCCGGGCCGACCTATCAGAGACGCCGGGTACACCCCTGCTGCTGGCCACGCCACCCCGCGTCACCCGTATGGAGGAGCCGAGCCCCGAGGCTCTACCAAGCACTCCTACACACACACTCAGTGCCCCGCAGGAAGTAAGACACGCACTCTCACCTACAAAACACACAAACACACACACACTCATAGAGGGAAGTGAACAATGTGTTAATATCTCTGTTCCTGTGTCTACAGAGCGAGTCTTCCCTGGACAGCTCACCAGAGGGCAGTCGCAGACCCAGCCCCCAAGAGGCTGAGCGGCCACCTTCGCTGCTCTTCTCCCCCTGTGTAGTGGTCAGGGCTCCCAGTCTGGAGGTGTTCCCCCCCCACGAGGCCGAGATCAGCGCCCCCCTGAGCCCCCAGCCCCCCACCGCCGAGTCCCAGGACTGTGGGGGAGAGGATGGGTCAGAGACCGGGGCTGAGGGCAGCAGCGAGGCCCCCCCCACAGACCCAGCCTCTTCCTCCCTCCTCTCCCCCTGGATGAAGAGTCCAGAGAGAGTGGGTCTGTCAGGGCCAGGGGGTCTGTCCTTCTCCCCCATCAACTCTAACCTGAGGGACCTTACCCCCTCACACACCCTGGAGCCCATCTTGGCCTTCAGGCCTGAGGCGGTGGCTGTTGCTGGTGTTGTGACTGTACCAGTACCCTTGGCAGCAGGACCCTTCACAGAGGCTGCAGGGTCTCACTTCTACCCCTGCCCTGAGGAGGGGGGAACGCTGGCCTTCTCTCGTTCACTAAGTGGAGACAGCACAGGAGAGGGAGGGTCAGGACAGAATCCCCCACAGAAGAAAAAGGTGAGTTGCTATATTCTCTATACAGCCTGCCCATTCAAGCTGTGTTATGGTTCCTGGACTGATAAACGTATGTCTGTTTTTGTGTGATTCATGTGTTTTCCCAGGTGTCTTTGCTGGAGTACAGGAAACGTCAGCGCGAGGCGCGGCGCAGCGGCTCCAAAATGGAATGCGGCTCGCCTGTCTCTACAACACCTACCCTGGTGGAGATGTTCCCTCTGCCCATGGAGACCACTCAAGAGCCTCCACCCCTGGCTCCTGCTCCGGACCAAGCTCCAGTGGCCCCTGCTGCAGTGGCCCCCACCCCGCCTGAGCCAAATACCCCCCAGCCCAGCGAGGACACAGAGCCCCCTGTCGAGGGGGAGAGTGAGGGGGGAGAGGGACAGTGGACCTCGTCCACCTCGGTGGAGCAGGCAAGAGAGCGTGGCTACCACAGAGCCCTGTCGCTTAGTGACCACAGCAAGGACAAAGGTACACACACACACACACCACTTGGACATAACTTCTTTACTGATGATAGTTTAATTGTAATAATGTGTGCCTGTTTCAGATGGAGAGACCGAGGGCAGTGAGGCCCCAGTCAGCAGAGATTGTTCATCTCCTAGCCTGCAGAGGACCCCAACCCACACGGTAAGAAACATTCTGCTTTCTGGCTCAGTAGTAGTGTGAAGTACATGTTGCTGCCAAACACAGCCATCACACAGCCTATAGTGTAGGTCAGGGGTTGGCAACAGGTGGCCCATGAGACAAAACCGTCAAAGTTTAAATTTAGTTTTCGGTCTACAACAAAATTCAGGAAATCTGTTCCCAAGTATTCCCACAAAGAATAAGACATGATGGTGTCTCAATGTGATCAAGGTATGACATGATTGTTATTTTCAAATACAATCTCTTTTTGTAGTCAGTTTGCAGTGTGCCCCCCGACCATTCGTTCCAACAAAGATCCTCCCGCAGCTGAATGTAGTTGCCTACCCCTGATGTAGGCTGTTATTGTTCATGACTTACCCGTTCCCTCGCTCAGTCTCTCTCTCCTCCCTAGCCGTGTTCTCCTGGCCCCAGCAGCCCGTCCCAGCCTGGCAGTCGCACAGTGAAGGAGGAGGAGAGTGACAGCCGGCCTCGGACCCCCTCCCAGGCCGCCCCACAGCAGCCCAGCAAGCCTGCCGTACCCAAGACAGCCCCCCTGACCCCCACCAAGCTACACCCTGCTGCCCCCTCACTCCTCCACTCCCCCAACCCCCAGGCTCAGGGCTCCCCTTACCGCAGCCAGAGGGCCTTCCTCTTTGCTCCTCCTCAGTCCCAGCCACAGGCTCAACCAGGACTGCCCCCCTTCTCCCAGTACAGCCCACAGTCTGCTCCGCCTCCCCCTCCTCCACCAGCACCTCCAGCCTCAGCGGCCTACTTCCCCAGCCAGTCAGCCTCCACTGTGGGATCCTTCCCTGGGTTCAAGCCTTCCGTGACGTCCCCATTCCCCCCTGGAGCCCAGCCCCTCCTGCAGACTCTTCCTCCCCACACCCTGCACTACCAGAGCTCTACCACTCCCCCTCCTCCTCCTCCTCCCCCACCACAACACCCTGGGCCCGGCCCGGCCCTGCTACACGTTAACCTGCAGCCTCCTCCTGTCCAGCAGCACCAGCTCCTCCTGACCACATCCCCCAGTCCTCCCTCCCTCCTCCTCCGCCCCCTCCCCCACAGGGCCAGACCCACCAGCTGCAGCAGCCCAGTGCCAGCACCCTCCTGTCACTCAACCAGGGCTTGCCTCTCCCTCCACCCCCACCCCCTCCTCCTGCCTCCTCCACCGGTGTCCCCATGCAAGTGCAGGCCCCTCACCACTTTCAGAACTTGGGGAGCTTTCCAACCCCGCTGATGCACACCGGCGGCACCGCTAACCCTCGGTGCCCCCTCCACCTACCCCCCGCCCCCACCAGCAGACTGGACTGCCCCCCCTCCTCCCCCTCCTCCCCTCCCCAGCAGCAGACTCAGCCGGCCCAGGCCGTGCCCACCGCCACTCAGATGCCCAGCGGAACACGTGGGGCCCCTGCGTCCCCCGCCCCCTTTCACAACGCTGGGTACCTGGGCACGGGGTGGCACTGACCGCCTCCATGCAGGCCTCCCCCTTGGCCCTGTCAGCCCCTGTGAACTCACTCTGAGAGGAGCTTGATGACAGACAGCGGAACACAACAAGCAACAAAAGCTGTAAATATTTTCTATGTACCTGAACACATGGCCAATGGAAAAACAGGAGAACGTGGGATAAAGGGGTGCTTTTTAAAGGACAAACTGAAAACAAGGACAGTGAAACAATCTTATTAAGAGACTTTGTGTTTGAAATGAAGATGGACGATTCCCCCGGTGCTCATCCCACTCTTTGTCTCTCCGACGTCCCTCCCTCTGTTTTCTTTTGAATTTCCCTCCTGTGGCGGAGAGAGTGCCTGACCGTCTGACCGTCTGTCTGTTTTGGACTTCTATTGTAAGGTCCCGCACTTTCTGTATCAATGTACATTCCAGCCTCCACCCCCCTTCGTCAGTTAGTCCCCCTTTCACTTCTAATTCTCTTTGTCTATTGTCTGCTCTTCTACACCGTTTATTCGTTTTATCTAGTGGCTCATTATAGCAAACAGAAAGCTTTTTGTAAAGATAAAAAAATACAGAATTATTATTTTTATTCCTCTGTGTAACAAATATCTGTGCACCGCTGCAGTGATTCAGAATGCTGTTCTGGGAGCCCGCTTCACTGCCCCAGGAGACTGCACTCGTGTGTGTGTGTGTGTGTGTGTGTGTGTGTGTGTGTGTGTGTGTGTGTGTGTGTGTGTGTGTGTGTGTGTGTGTGTGTGTGTGTGTGTGTGTGTGTGTGTGTGTGTGTGTGTGTGTGTGTGTGTGTGTGTGTGTGTGTGTGTGTGTGTGTGTGTGTGTGTGAGAGAGGAGGTGTATGGACTGTGTGTGTCTGTCCTGTGTGGGAGAAAGGGAAGTGATGGTGTGAAACGAGTGCAGTAGTCCTCTGTGGTAGCCAGAGTGAGGTCTCACCCGTAGGTAGGACGTTAGCGGTTTATTTTTGAATATCAATGGTTATTTGTAGAAATTGTAATTTAATGTATAGGTGGTTACTCCAGCTTTCCTCCGGAAACAGGTTGTATATATTTGCTTCTTTTCTTTCCTATGCTTGTACAATTGGCTCCCATCCCATTTTGGAATCTGGTTGTAAATACGAGCGCTCTTCTTGGCAAAGATTAATGTTTCTGTGACCGTAGCACTTTTTGTCTTTTGTTCTTCCACTCTGGACTATTCAGTGTAGTCTTTTTTTTTATTATTTGTGTGTGCGTGTGAGTGTATGTTTGTGCAGAGGAGAGAGACTCAAACACTGCACTGGTTGGCTATTTTCATGGTTCATTATAATAAATCACTGTAATGACAGTTTTATACCACTGGTGGTGTTGTCTGTATGTTCTGTCTGTCTGGGAGAAGGAAGGCTGATATGTTGGCATCACTTTCAAACGGTTGACGGATGCCTCCTACCTGACGTGGTCCTTGTTATCCGGGACCCTTGGGACGTCCCTACTCCATAGAAGTTACCGTTGAAAATGGTCAAGGAAAGGGTTAGGTAAGTATTAAGTTTAGGGTAGGGATGTCCCAAGGAACCCCGGATAGCACTAACCTACCTGACAGGCCACCAGCAAGCTGCCTGTCGCCTCCAAATAAAACTCCTGTGAAAAGTCGTGGTTGGATGCTGTCGGACAACTTCACCATATCATGGAACCATAGAGACCTGAACCATCTTCAGCATGTCCCCTGAGAATTCCTTTAGAGTGGATTACCTTTCAGGTGTAAGGAATGTGTACCATCATGCCAGCAACAGATATGCCCATGAATGAATATTTCTTTAGTGGTTGCCTGCTATCTTATCACAACAGATTGTAGACCTTTCCATCAGGAGAACAACATTAACTGCATCTAATGAGCGCCTGCCTCTCTTGTGCATGTTGGTTAGTGGTAGTTCCTCACTGGTAAGCAGATGTTGCGACGCACCTCTTTGATCTGTTGTGCTGTGTGCATATCAATGCAGACACTCCGGTCTTGATGAACATCAATGATTAAGCAGACCCTTCATGGTTACAAGTGCTCTCCTGTCACCGTTATGCACATGATTAACCAGCACAAATCAGCTTCACAACAACACACCACTCCTGGTTTTGGAGTGTCTCTTCCATGCTCACAAGTGGAGATATTCCACAGTTCAGGGACATGTGGTCGAGAGAAACGTGTTTCCAATCAAAGTTGATTTGTCACGTGTGCCTAATGCAACAGGTGTAGACCTTACAGTGAAAGGCTTTACTTACAGGCTCTAACCAACAGTACAAAAAAAGGTATTAGGTGAACAATAGGTATGTAAAGAAATAAAAACCGCAGTGAAAAATAACAGTACATACAGGCTACATGCAGACACCGATTAGTCGGGCTGATTGAGGTAGTATGTAGATATTGTTAAAGTGACTGCATATATGATGAACAGAGAGTAGCAGTAGCGTAAAAGAGGGTGGCGGGACACAATGCAGATAGCCTGGTTAGCCAATGTTTGTTGGCCCAATTGAGGTAGTATGTACATGAATGTATAGTTAGTGACTACATATATGTTAAACAGAATAGCAGCAGTGTAAAAGAGGGTTTGGGGTGGGGGGCACACAATGCAAATAGCCATTTGATTACCTGTTCAGGAGTCTTATGGCTTGGGGGTGGCCAAGATGTTCAATTGTTCGAGAGAGAGAAAGAAGAGAGAAAAAACTGTTGAAGCCTTTTTGTCCTAGACTTGGCACTCCGGTACCGCTTAGCATGCGGTAGTAGAGAGAACAGTCTAGAACAATTTTTAGGGCCTTCCTCTGACACCGCCTGGTATAGAGGTCCTTGGATGGCACTCAGCTTAGTGATGTACTGCGCCCTACTCACTACCCTCTGTAGTGCCTTGCGGTCGGAGGCCGAGCAATTTGCCGTACCAGGCAGTGATGCAACCAGGATGCTCTCGATGGTGCAGCTGTAGAACCTTTTGAGGATCTCAGGACCCATGCCAAATCTTTTTGGTTTCCTGAGGGGGAATAGGCTTTGTCGTGCCCTCTTCATGACTGTCTTGGTGTGTTTGGGCCATTCTAGTTTGTTGGAACTAGAAGCTCTCAACCTGCTCCATTACAGCCCCGTCGATGAGAATGGGGGTGTGTTCGGTCCTCCTTTTCCTGTAGTCCATAATAGTCTCCTTATTCTTGGTTACATTGAGGGATAGGCTGTTATTCTGGCACCACCCGGCCAGGTCTCTGACCTCCCTATAGGCTGTCTCGTCGTTGTCAGTGATCAGGCCTACCACTGTTGTCGTCTGCAAACTTAATGATGGTGTTGGAGTTGTGCCTGGCCATGCAGTCGTGGGTAAATGGAGTACAGGAGGGGACTGAGTATGCACCCCGGAGGGGCTCCAGTATTGAGGATCATCATGGCAGATGTGTTGCTACCTACCCTCACCACCTGGGGGTGGCCTGTCAGGAAGTCCAGGATCCAGTTGGAGGGAGGTGTTTAGTCCCAGGATCCTTAGCTTAGTGATGAGCTTTGAGGGCATTATGGTGTTGAACGCTGAGCTGTAGTCAATGAATAACATTCTCACATAAGTGTTCCTTTTGTCCAGGTGGGAAAGGGCAGTGTGGATTGCAATAGAGATTGCATCATCTGTGGATCTGTTTGGGCGGTATGCAAATTGGAGTGGGTCTAGGGTTTCTGGGATAATGGTGTTGTGAGCCATTACCAGCCTTTCAAAGCACTTCATGGTTACGGACGTGAGTGCTACGGGTCTGTAGTCATTTAGGCAGGTTGCCTTCATGTTCTTGGGCACAGTGACTATGGCGGTCTGCTTGAAACATGTTGGTATTACAGACTCAATCAGGGACATGTTGAAAATGTCAGTGAAAGACACCTGCCAGTTGGTCAGCACATGCCCGGAGCACACGTCCTGGTAATCCGTCTGGCCCCGCAGCCTTGTGAATTTTGACCTGTTTAAAGGTCTTACTCACGTTGGCAACAGAGAGCGTGATCACACAATTGTCCGGAACAGCTGATGCTCTCATGCATGCCTCAGTGTTGCTTGCCTCGAGCATATAAGTAATTTAGCTCGTCTGGTAGGCTCGTGTCACTGGGCAGCTTGCGGCTGTGCTTCCCTTCCCTGTAGCCTGTAATAGTTTGCAAGCCCTGCCACATAAGACGAGCGTCAGAGCCGGTGTAGTACGACTCCATCTTAGCCCTGTATTGACGCTTTGCCTGTTTGATGGTTCGTCGCAGGGCATAGTAGGATTTCTTATAGGCTTCTGGGTTAGAGTCCCTCACCTTGAAAGCGGCAGCTCTACCCTTTAGCTCAGTGCGAATGTTGCCTGTAATCCATGGCTTCTGTTTGGGGTATGTACGTACAGTCACTGTGGGGACGAGATCCTCAATGCACTTATTGATAAGGCCAGTGACTGATGTGGTGTATTCCTCAATGCCATCGGAGGAATCCCGGAATGTGTTCCAGTCTGTGATAGCAAAACAATCCTGTAGTTTAGCATCTGCTTCACCTGACCACCTTTTTATAGACCGAGTCACTGGTGCTTCCTGCTTTTAATTTTTGCTTGTAAGCAGGAATCAGCAGGATATAACTGTGGTCAGATTTACCAAATGGAGGGTGAGGGAGAGCTTTGTACGTGTCTCTGTGTGTGGAGTACAGGTGCTCTAGAATATTTTTCCCCCCTCTGGTTTTAACATGCTGATCGAAATTATGTTTAAGTATCCCTGCATTAAAGTCTCCGGCTACTAGGAGAGCCGCCTCTGGGTGAGCGGATCCCTGTTTGCTTATTTCCTTATACAGCTGACTGAGTGCGGTCTCAATGCCAGCATCCGTCTGTGTTGGTAAATAAACAGCCACGAAAAGTATAGCTGAAAACTCTAGGCAGGTAGTGTGGTCTGCATTTTATCACAAGATACTCTACTTCATGCGAGCAAAATCTAGAGACTTCCTTATATTTCGTGCAGCAGCTGCTGTTTACAAATATGCACAGACCGCCCCTCTCGTTTTACCGGAGTGTGCTGTTCCATCTGGACGAGAAGTCTGTGTTCAATGCCTGGCTCGGTTCGTTTTGCATGGCCCGGTTCCCCGGTTGAGTGGAGATTGCATATTTTAGAATATTCCATTGATCCTTAAGTGAATTCTCCACCCACACGGGGGAACTGGGCCATGCAAAACATAATGGTCCAATCAGAATAGGGCTATAGGGGTTGGGCAAGTGAGTGCTCTTGGGTTGTATATAGTTAATTATTCCAGGAAGAGAAGTGCATTGCAGTGTTGCGTGGGGAGGAGGAACATTTTCAATGTCATTTCTCTGAAGTGAAACTAAAGCCCGCAGTATGTTGTGCATGAGACCCAACTCCCCAGCTCTTCAGAAAACGATTAAATAGTGAAATTCAGTGTTTGGACCTCTTAACACCTAACAGAAAGTAGAACCAAAATCTTATCCACAAACACATTCAGGTGAGTAGAGAGATTAATATGGACATTTGAAGATCAGCTCTACGGTGTTTGTTTATTTATTCTACTTTTTTCTTTGCTACAGTAGACCAACATTAACTCTTTGTCCTTTGGTTGTATAACTATTTTCTACGTTTCTTGGTAACACCTTGTATCAAGATTGATTAGTCTGCCCATAAGGCAATGCTGGTAAACTGTCAAGAGCAGATTGATTGCAAGAAATGCTTTATGGTTTTACCTTGGTCTCTATCTAGATATGGTCGTCCTCCAGCAATGTCCTGTCTGAAGAGCAGTTCCTGTGTTCTATCTGTCTGGATGTGTTCACTGAGCCGGTCTCTATTCAATGTGGACACAACTTCTGCATGGCCTGTATCAGGAAGTATTGGGATGGCAATGACATGTGCCAGTGTCCCATGTGTAAAAAAACATTTTATAAGAGACCAGATCTGTTCATCAATACATTAATTTCTGAGATGGCTGCTCAGTTCAGGAAATCAGTTCAAGTGAAAGCCACCAGCAGCTCAGACCAACTCCCTGCCAAAACTGGAGAAGTCTCCTGTGACATCTGCACTGGGACGAAGCCCAAGGCCCTGAAGTCCTGCCTGGTGTGTCAGACTTCTTACTGTGAGACTCATCTGGAGCCTCATCAGAGAGTCGCAGCCTTAAAGAGACACAAGCTGATCAACCCTGTGGAGAACCTGGAGGACAGGATGTGTAAGAAGCACGACAGACTCCTGGAGCTGTTCTGCAGAACTGATCAGACGTGTGTGTGTCAGTTCTGCACTGAGGCAAAACACAAGACTCACAACACAGTCCCTCTAGAGGAAGAGTATGGAGAGAAGATGGCTGAACTGGGGAAGATGATGGCAGTAGTACAGCAGATGTTGCATACAAGATCTAGAAAGGTTAAGGAGATCAAACACTCTGTAGAGCTCAGCAAGAGAGTTGCAGAGAGAAAGATATTAGACCGTGTGCAGGTCTTCACTGCTCTGGTTCGCTCCATTGAGAGAAGTCAGGCTGAGCTCATTGAGGTGGTCAAAGAGAAGCAGAAAAAAGCGGAGAGGCAGGCTGAAGGGCTCATTAAAGAGCTGGAGCAGGAAATCACTGAGCTACAGAGGAGAAGCACTGAGCTGGAGCAGCTCTCACACACTGAGGACCACCTCCACCTCCTACAGAGCTTCCCATCTCTTTGCACCCTTCCACCCACCAAGGACTGGTCTAAGATCAGTGTTCACAGTGATCTGTATGTGGGGACTGGGAGGAGAGTTGTGTCCCAACTGGAGGAGACACTGAATAAAGAGATGGATAAAGTCAAATGGAAGAGGGCGCAGCACTATGCAGCGCTATGCAGTGGATGTGACTCTGGACCCTGATACGACAAACCCCTATATCATCCTGTCGACAAGTGGGAAAGAAGTGAGATATCAACAGAAACAACCAGATCTCCTTGACAACCCAAAGAGGTTTTCCACCTGTCCCTGTGTCCTTGGAAATAAAGGCGTCTCCTCAGGAAGATCTTACTATGAGGTGACTGTTAAGGGAAAGACGAAGTGGGATTTAGGAGTGGCCAGAGAGTCCATCAACAGGAAGGGAACTATCACTCTGAGCCCTAAGGATGGTTACTGGACTGTGGCACTGAGGAAAAGTGTAAGTACCTAGCCTGTACCTCCACACCTGTCCTCCTCTCCCTGAGAGAGAAGCCCCAGATGGTGGGTGTGTTTGTGGATTATGAGGAGGGCCAGGTCTCACATCTACTCTTTCACTGGCTGCACCTTCACTGAGAAACTATATCCATACTTAGGACCTTGTGCTAATTTTGGGGATGAAAACTCTGCTCCTCTGATTATCTCCCCTGTCAATCACACAGCCTGAGGATGATGTTTTGACATTGCAGAAGTGTGGAGATGCTACCAAAGATAATGGTATCCAGACAAATACTCAGCATGGACCTTGATTCTGTTAAGTTTAAAATACTGCACTTTGCATTAACATCACATGAATCACAGAAAAAAAGATCCCTGAAAATATTTAGTTTAATATTAGATGAAATTGTTCCAGTCTCTTCTGTTTGATAATTTTTTAATGTACATATACATGTGTGTTTATGTAATAATGTGGTGCTGATGTGACTGTATTGTGATGAATTTAATGTAATCTCTGACGTCAATGATTTCGCAGCCTCTTCATGGTTACAAGTGCTCTCCTGTCCCCATCGTGCATGGGGACAAAGCTTTACAACACAACACACGACTGTATTTTGAAGTGCCTTTCTTGTGTTGCTTGTTCTGTCTTTGATTGTAACACAATGTCATTACATTTGAAAGAAACACCATTAAAGAAACAAATGCAGTGAGTTTGTTTTTAAAGTTTATTTACCCCCCCCTGTTTTGGCTCTCTAAAAACTGTTGTATTCGTAGGATAATATTGAATGTTTTTATGTACATGGAAATGGTTGGGACAAACCCCTTTCCCTGGTTCCTCACCTCCCAGGCTGTCATACACACTCACAGTGCATGAGAAGGCACATTTACGGGTCTAACATTGTCCCGTAAATCTCCAATTTACATATACATGTCTGTAAATGTCTGCACACAGAAGTGGTCTGTTATCGGATATGTACGGGATGTGTGCAGATATTTTTGGACTGTGCACCCCAGTGTTAACCCGTAAATACAATTTGTCATGCAGTCAAAGTGTATAATAAGGTATGTGGGGTTTGGACTAGCCAGTATAATAAGGTAGGTGGGGTTTGGACTAGCCAGTATAATAAGGTAGGTGGGGTTTGGACTGGCCAGTATAATAAGGTAGGTGGGGGTTGGACTAGCCAGTATAATAAGGTAGGTGGGGGTTGGACTAGCCAGTATAATAAGGTAGGTGGGGGTTGGACTAGCCAGTATAATAAGGTAGGTGGGGGTTGGACTGGCCAGTTTAATAAGGTAGATGGGGGTTGGACTAGCCAGTATAATAAGGTAGGTGGGGGTTGGACTGGCCAGTATAATAAGGTAGGTGGGGGTTGGACTAGCCAGTATAATAAGGTAGATGGGGGTTGGACTAGCCAGTATAATAAGGTAGGTGGGGGTTGGACTAGCCAGTATAATAAGGTAGGTGGGGGTTGGACTAGCCAGTATAATAAGGTAGGTGGGGGTTGGACTGGCCAGTATATTAAGGTAGGTGGGGGTTGGACTAGCCAGTATAATAAGGTAGGTGGGGGTTGGACTGGCCAGGATAATAAGGTAGGTGGGGGTTGGACTAGCCAGTATAATAAGGTAGGTGGGGGTTGGACTAGCCAGTATAATAAGGTAGGTGGGGTTGGACTAGCCAGTATAATAAGGTAGGTGGGGGTTGGACTAGCCAGTATAATAAGGTAGATGGGGTTAATAATAAGGTAGGTGGGGGTTGGACTAGCCAGTATAATAAGGTAGGTGGGGGTTGGACTAGCCAGTATAATAAGGTAGGTGGGGGTTGGACTAGCCAGTATAATAAGGTAGGTGGGGGTTGGACTAGCCAGTATAATAAGGTAGATGGGGGTTGGACTAGCCAGTATAATAAGGTAGATGGGGGTTGGACTAGCCAGTATAATAAGGTAGGTGGGGGTTGGACTAGCCAGTATAATAAGGTAGGTGGGGTTGGACTAGCCAGTATAATAAAGGTGGGGTAGCCAGTATAATAAGGGGTGGGGGTTGGACTAGCCAGTATAATAAGGTAGGTGGGGGTTGGACTAGCCAGTATAATAAGGTAGGTGGGGGTTGGACTAGCCAGTATAATAAGGTAGGTGGGGGTTGGACTAGCCAGTATAATAAGGTAGATGGGGTTGGACTAGCCAGTATAATAAGGTAGGTGGGGGTTGGACTAGCCAGTATAATAAGGTAGGTAGGTAAGGGATGGGGTTGGACTAGCCAGTATAATAAGGTAGGTGTTTGGACTAGCCAGTATAATAAGGTAGGTGGGGTTGGACTAGCCAGTATAATAAGGTAGGTGGGGGTTGGACTAGCCAGTATAATAAGGTAGGTGGGGTTTGGACTAGCCAGTATAATAAGGTAGATGGGGGTTGGACTAGCCAGTATAATAAAGGTGGGGTTTACTAGCCAGTATAATAAGGTAGGTGGGGGTTGGACTAGCCAGTATAATAAGGTAGTATAATAAGGTAGGGGGTTGGACTAGCCAGTATAATAAGGTAGGTGGGGGTTGGACTAGCCAGTATAATAAGGTAGGTGGGGGTTGGACTAGCCAGTATAATAAGGTAGATGGGGGTTGGACTAGCCAGTATAATAAGGTAGGTGGGGGTTGGACTAGCCAGTATAATAAGGTAGATGGGGGTTGGACTAGCCAGTATAATAAGGTAGGTGGGGGTTGGTAGCCAGGGTTTGGACTAGACAGTATAATAAGGTAGGTATAATAAGGTAGGTGGGGGTTGGACTAGCCAGTATAATAAGGTAGATGGGGGTTGGACTAGACAGTATAATAAGGTAGGTGGGGTTTGGACTGATTGAATATGTTCACATGTTGATTAGTTCACATCACATGAGGTTGGTGGCACCTTAATTGGGGAGGACTGGCTCATATTAATGGCTGGTGCGGAATCAGTGGAATGATATGCCATTCCATTGACTCCGTTCCGGACATTATTATGAGCCGCCCCCACAGCAGCTTCCTATGGTTCGCATGTTAAGTTGAGCTTGTTTCAGCCCAGAAGCCCCATAAGAACACTAGGCACATTTACAACATAATGAGAGTGGATTTATAAAGCACTACACTCACCAGCTGGAAAGTGATATATGCCAATTAGGAGGATGATTAGGTGGCCAGGTTGGGAATTTAACCCCCTACTCTTACAATAAATGCCATGGGATTTTTAATGACCACAGAGAGTTAGGACACCCATTTAACTTCCCATCTGAAAGACAGCACCCTATGCAGGGCAATGTCCCCTTCACTGCCCTGGGGCATTAGGATCTCCTTAGACCAGATGAAAGAGTGCCTCCTATTGGCCCTCCAACACCGTTTCCAGCAGCATCTGGTCTTCCATCAAGGGACTGACCGGGACCAACCGTGCTTTGCTTCAGGGGCAAACCAGCAGTGGGATGCAGGGTGCTATGCTGCTGGCAGTAGACTGCTGAAATAAAGTTGTGTTGCAGCCCTGTTTGTGTGACAGTGGTAAACTACGTGACTTGAGTTTACATGGGCTCTGGAGGCTACTGATCTTTTCAACCAGTTCTGTCCCTTTATATGGCCATAACGTCCATATTTTGACCTTCAAGAAATTGTATTTGTATTCATTGATAAAATGTGCTGGATAGAGAGCAAGAATGACTTTCCGTTAACGACACATTGCTACTAGTGATAAAGTTGCAGATGAATTCGAAGGTTATATTCCCAGATAATACAATTCAAGACACTGAGCCACACTTTATGGAAACACTTCTTCCCATAGTAAAATGGCAATACTCTACAATACTGTCTGTATACATTGTATGGCACACACATCTGAAGTGAATCAATAGCTTTAACATACTGCATCGATTGTAAATATCATAGTCGAGACAAAATAATATTCCAACATGTAGAACAGCTATTTCTATTTGTTAATAGGCCTTTTCTTCTACTTAATACATGGTTCTTCAGCATGGTTTTCTCCAGGGTTGCCGAGGACACTATGATTGGCAGCCTGCTCTTGACCTCTAGTCCTACATGGCTCTGATCTCCACCTCGCTGATTCTATCACAACAGTCATTCATTACAGCTACAAGATGTCTTCTTTACCTTCAACTTGGTCACATTTAATGTGGTGTCAGTGGTGGAGCATCGCTCTCTGTTCAGCCGTTGTCTTCCAGTACGGACACGTCTAAATGGGATCCTTGGGACGTACCAATTCTGATGTCACCCCGTTGAAGATTCTATTTAAAAAGGTTAAGGTAAGGGGAAAGGTTAGGGTTTTGTGTAGGGACGTCCACAGGTTCCCAGGCACCGCTGACCCTTCCACCCTTCCAGACAGTGCTTACAGTTCTCATGGACCATGCTCACCCACTGTAAACAGTCTTACAGTGATGAGTCCAATGAAGACCAAAGAGTGGAACACAAGTCCAGAAGGAATCCACAGTTCAGGTACATGTGTACTGTCTGTGTCCAGAGGTGAGTTTGACACAATAAAGACGACAGCTCTGTTTGATCAGACGTCTGAACAACCCAATTCTGTAGCCAAGCGGTCGTGTGTGGTCATGAGTTAGTTGACCGTTTCCCAAACTCAGTCCTGGGGATCCCAAGGGGTGCATGTTTTGTTTTTCCCCCAAGCACTACACAGCTGATTCAAGTTTTCAAAGCTTGGTGATAAGTTAATTATTTTAATTAGTTGGGTCAAATGCTAGGGCAAAAACCAAAACGTGCACCCCTTGGGATCCCCAGGACTGAGTTTGGGAAACGCTGGGTTAATTTGTGTTTTCTATGCTTAGGGCCTTGAATGGTGGGACAGAATCGCAAGGTCTTTTTCACAAACAAACCTTTTCTCATATGTTTCCTAATATGTTTTATTGTCACATACACTGGATAGGTGCAGTGAAATGTGTTGTTTTACAGGGTCAGTCACAGTAGTACAGCGCCTCTGGAGCAAATCAGGGTTAAGTGCCTTACTCAGGGGGCACAACGGCAGACTTTTTTTCACCTTGTCGGCTCAGGTATTCAAACCAGCGACCTTTCGGTTACTGACCCAATGCTCTAACCACTAGGCTATCTGCCGCCCGTTAAGCAATCGGCCTACTGTGTCCACTCAGTAACGGATTTCATAAAACAATATGAGGTCTTCCATCTGTTGTTGCTCTCAAGGTCATGTCTGGGTGATAACGGGGCCGTAGGGGTTGGTCTTTACTAAGTGGGTTCTCTTGGAGTGGATGTCTCCTCCTTTCATTCATTCGTCCTTTTCTCGTTCTGTTCTTTCCAACAGCAGTAGCTCTCCTTTCCACCTCCAGAGTGACAGGTATGAAAGCTGGAACGTTGTGTTACATTATCTTTACCTCTGATGGGCACCAACACCTGTGAATAAAGAGCACAATTAGATGTACCAATGGCAACACAAGCATATGGATATTGATAATATTGATTATGATAATTATTATAATTATATTGATAATTCACAATTCACAAAAAAGCACACCCACCTTTGTACAGTATTTGGCTGTTTATATGGAATTACCAGTCTCTGTGAGGACAGAAAGGAGAAGTTAGCATTGGTAATGTCACTATGAATACCACTAGAGCTTCTGTACTTGTAGTACCAGAGATACGCCAGTGGGTGGCAGTAGTGAGGAAAAGTCACCAATCAGTGGTAAGGTCATGACATCCTTATCTAAATGGCTCAGAGACCTCCTTTATAAACATAGTTAATCATTGGACTGACACATACATTACTGCAACAGAACAATTAATCACTTTGCCAAAATGAGACTCGGTCACTCTCTCTCTCTCTGTCTCTCTCTCTCTCTCTCTCTCTCTCTCTCTCTCTCTCTCTCTCTCTCTCTCTCTCTCTCTCTCTCTCTCTCTCTCTCTCTCTCTCTCTCTCTCTCTCTCTCTCTCTCTCTCTCTCTCTCTCTCTCTCTCTCTCTCTCTCTCTCTCTCTCTCTCTCTCGCTCTCTCTCTCTCTCTCTCTCTCTCTCTCTCTCTCTCTCTCTCTCTCTCTCTCTCTCTCGCTCTCTCTCTCTCTCTCTCTCTCTCTCGTCTTATAGCTGATAATGTGAAGTCAGACATCTTGAAACCCTATAACATTGATAATTGAGAGTGTCTGGGATTTTGGAAGCAGAGCCTACTAGACTTCATTTGAATGTGTTCCCAATTGAGACTCTCTCTCTCCTCCTGTCCCATAGCTGATTACGGCATCCTCCCTCTGTTATATGGCGTTCTCCTGCGCCAACAGGCAGCCCTAGCCGATCAGCTCATGTGATTAATTTAGACAGGCTGATAGCCAAGCTGTGTAAACAGCCATTAGTAATTCAGGACTCTGTAAATTCTCTCCCTTTTTCTTCTGTCTTATTTTCTCCATCTCCCTCTCCTTTCCATCTCCCTCTCCTTTCCATCTCCCTCTCCTTTCCATCTCCCTCTCCTTTCCATCTCCCTCTCCTTTCCTTTCAATCTCCCTCTCCTTTCCATCTCCCTCTCCTTTCTATCTCCCTCTCCTTTCTATCTCCCTCTCCTTTCCATCTCCCTCTCCTTTCTATCTCCCTCTCCTTTCCATCTCCCTCTCCTTTCCATCTCCCTCTCCTTTCCATCTCCCTCTCCTTTCCATCTCCCTCTCCTTTCCATCTCCCTCTCCTTTCCATCTCCCTCTCCTTTCTATCTCCCTCTCCTTTCCATCTCCCTCTCCTTTCTATCTCCCTCTCCTTTCCATCTCCCTCTCCTTTCCATCTCCCTCTCCTTTCTATCTCCCTCTCCTTTCCATCTCCCTCCTTTCCATCTTTCCATTTCCATCTCTCCTTTCCATCTCCCTCTCCTTTCCATCTCCCTCTCCTTTCCATCTCCCTCTCCTTTCTATCTCCCTCTCCTTTCCATCTCCCTCTCCTTTCCATCTCCCTCTCCTTTCCATCTCCCTCTCCTTTCCATCTCCCTCTCCTTTCCATCTCCCTCTCCTTTCCATCTCCCTCTCCTTTCTATCTCCCTCTCCTTTCCATCTCCCTCTCCGTTCCATTCCCCTCTCCTTTCCATTCCTTTTCATCTCTCTCTTTTTTCTGTTCCTTCCCCCCTTGTCGTTTTAGCCATTCTCTTCAACTCTGCCATCTTGTTTTGTTATCTTCCTCTCTCTCTCTCTCTCTCTCCCTCTCTCTCTCTCTCTCTCTCTCTCTCTCTCTCTCTCTCTCTCTCTCTCTCTCTCTCTCTCTCTCTCTCTCTCTCCCTCTCTCTCTCTCTCTCTCTCTCTCTCTCTCTCTCTCTCTCTCTCTCTCTCTCTCTCTCTCTCTCTCTCTCTCTCTCTCTCTTTCTCTCTCTCTCTCTCTCTCGTTCTCTTTCTCTCTCTCTCTCTGACTCACCAATTCCCAATCCCATCGGTAATAACAGTAGGCAGGTGTTATGTGAGAAGCAGTTAAAATATGTTAATTGGTGATGGCTCGGGTGTGTGAAATTATGCTGAAAATATTTGCATAAAAAGGGACAGAATATGAATATCTACCATGTGGGGTGTGGGGTTTTGACAGCAGGGTAAATTTGATACATACCCACCCCATGCTATGGGCTTTGGAAGAGGGGGTTGATGAGAAGTGTTTATTTATTAGCCTAAATACATTAAACACCAAGATATGGGAGATGTGGAAGTGTCTGGAGAAGAGGGGGTTCAGACTTCAGTTACAGAGGTTCTGTTATTCTGTGCAATAGTGTTCTTCACTCCTGGTCCCGGAGAGCCAAAGGATGTGCAGGTGTTTGGTCCAGCACTGCACTAACACATCAGTATGGTGCTGCCCTTCAGAGACAGGTAGACACCCTGTGGTCACCAGGAGCAGGATTGAAGAGCATTGCACTATGACCTTACACAGACTTGAACTATCACACATATCACTTTTTGAGACAGCCTCTGTATGGCATGCTCACATGAGGAAAGTCCACAGCTTGTATTCATAAAGTATCTCAGGGTAGGAGTACTGATCTAGAATCAGGTCCCCCCTGTCCATGTAATCTTATTCATAATTACCTAAAATCCCAAACTGATTTTAGATTAAGTGTTGTCCTTACTATCCAGCAGTTCATCAGCCATCAGCCCATCCTGACGGTTTCCCAGGACGAAGGCCAGGAAGGAGAGTATCAGGGCGTCCATGATGCCCATGATAGCCAGGATGTAGGCCCAGCGCACGGAGCACGCTCCCAGGGTGTACTTGTCTGTCTGCTCCCCACACATCCTCTTCACCTCGTCACTGTCCCAGCCGTCTGGGTAGATCATACAGCCCAGAATCAGGCACGTACCTGGGATAGGAGGAGGGAGGGAGGGATGGGGGGGATGGAGGGAGGGAGGGATGGGGGGGATGGAGAGACAGAGGGAGGGAGGGATGGGGGGGGATGGAGAGACAGAGGGAGGGAGGGATGGGGGATGGAGAGACAGAGGGAGGGAGGGATGGGGGATGGAGAGACAGAGGGAGGGAGGGAGGGATGGAGGGACAGAGGGAGGGATGGGGGATGGAGGGAGAAAGGAAGACGTGGGAGAAAGGGGGAGATTACAGAAAAGAGAGAGTACAGGAGAAACACAGAAAGGTGGAGGGAGAGAGAGACAAAGAGATAGTGTTAGCTTAACCCATACCATATCTATGCAGCATTCTAAACTCATCACCCTCCCCTGTAGTCTCTCCTCCCCTCCTTCCCCTGTAGTCTCTCCTCCATCCATCCCTCCCCTGTAGTCCCCCCCTCCCCCTGTAGTCTCTCCTCCTCCCCTCCTGTAGTCCCTCCTCTCATTCTCCCCTGTAGTCCCTCCTCCCCTGTAGTCTCTCCTCCTCCCCTCCTGTAGTCCCTCCTCTCATCCTCCCCTGTAGTCCCTCCTCCCCCTGTAGTCTCTCCTCCTCCCCTCCTGTAGTCCCTCCTCTCATCCTCCCCCTGTAGTCCCTCCTCCCCCTGTAGTCTCTCCTCCCCCTCCTGTAGTCCATCCTCTCATCCTCCCCCTGTAGTCCCTCCTCCCCCTGTAGTCTCTCCTCCTCCCCTCCTGTAGTCCCTCCTCTCATCCTCCCCCTGTAGTCTCCCCTCCTCCCCTCCTGTAGTCCCTCCTCTCATCCTCCCCCTGTAGTCTCTCCTGTTCCCCTACTCCTGTAATCTCTCCTCTCCTCTGTTCCCTAGCTGATTGATTCCCTCTCCTGATCTCCTGACCACTGTCAGAGTGACCACTGCAGCTCTCCATGGACACAAACAGTACGCACACCCACTCCAGCCAGAGACACTGGGACTGTCTACAATTCAATTCACTTGTTCAGAGTGTGTGACAATAACACGGAGATGTCAGTGCAGGCTGTGGTAACAGATCAATAAAAGTATTGTTAGAGGATATCTAGCAGTCCCACACAGTCACAGGAGCAGAGTCCGTAGTAGAGGCATTTGTGTGTGTTAACAATCGTGGACATTGCTGTCAGAGGCTAAGCTAAAGAGTCAGTGAGAGAGTACAGAGAGATAAATCTATCTACTTAAGACACAATCTCAGGAAACAGGACATGTGGTTTCCTGTTAGTCTGGAGTTAAACAGGATATGTGGTTTCCTGTTAGTCTGGAGTTAAACAGGTCATGTGGTTTCCTGTTAGTCTGGAGTTAAACAGGACATGTGGTTTCCTGTTAGTCTGGAGTTAAACAGGACATGTGGTTTCCTGTTAGTCTGGAGTTAAACAGGACATGTGGTTTCCTGTTAGTCTGGAGTTAAACAGGACATGTGGTTTCCTGTTAGTCTGGAGTAGAACAGGACATGTGGTTTCCTGTTAGTCTGGAGTAGAACAGGACATGTGGTTTCCTGTGAGTCTGGAGTTAAACAGGACATGTGGTTTCCTGTGAGTCTGGAGTTGAACAGGTCATGTGGTTTCTGGAGTTAAACAGGACATGTGGTTTCTGTGTCTGGAGTTAAACAGGACATGTGGTTTCCTGTTAGTCTGGAGTTAAAAACAGGTCATGTGGTTTTGTTAGTCTGGAGTTAAACAGTTAGTCTGGAGTTAAACAGGTCATGTGGTTTCCTGGAGTTGAACAGGAACAGTCTGGGACATGTGGTTTCCTGTGGTCTGGAGTTGAACCATGTGGTTTCCTGTTAGTCTGGAGTTGAACAGGACATGTGGTTTCCTGTGAGTCTGGAGTTAAACAGGACATGTGGTTTCCTGTGAGTCTGGAGTTGAACAGGTCATGTGGTTTCCTGTGAGTCTGGAGTTGAACAGGTCATGTGGTTTCCTGTGAGTCTGGAGTTGAAGAAGACATGTGGTTTCCTGTTAGTCTGGAGTTGAACAGGTCATGTGGTTTCCTGTGAGTCTGGAGTTGAACAGGACATGTGGTTTCCTGTTAGTCTGGAGTTGAACAGGACATGATGATATGGATCAGAATTGTGGTAATGATAGAAACGGTGCTAACTGGTCTGTAATAATGCACACTGGTGTTAAAGCATGTAATAGCTATAATCTAATCCCACCTCTACACCAGAGGTCTCCAATTACATTCAGCCACGGGACAATTTTTTCTTGAGTGGATGGTCAGGGGGCCGGAACACAATTTAAAATCATTTGTACTCTGCAAATTGACTGTAAGTAGCCCAAACCAATAGCATTTGACAAAAACATAATAATTTCAATTATAACATAATTAATTTCAATCCTAGCCGAGAGCGTTAGCGCTGCGTCAGACTCCGGCACTGATCATCCACATTGCTAATCACTGTTCTCGGATCAGAGGATGGGACACCGATGAGTTTCTCTCGTTTTTAACGTTGATCTTGTTTATATGTGCTGTGTGTGAGAGAGCGTTGGATTGGATGCTCTGCATTTGACTATGGTCCTCTCACTTCCAGACCTTTTCATAAATGACACAATATGGTTCTGAGGTGGTCTTATAGCTTGGGTCCAGACTGAGAGGAGGGCAGTCATTCTAACTCTGTACTCATCATTAACAATAAAAACATAATTTACCCGTTCACTTCCTCTTGCAGTGAACCAGGGAGATGCAGAGTGAGGAGAGAGCATGGGAACCTACAGATGTAGGATCTTAATTTGATCACTTGTGTTATCAATTTTCCTGCAACACAAGAAATGCAGATGAGCCTCGTGATTTACAAAAGTCCCTGAAAACCCACACTAACACACGGTTATATTAAACAGTATTGCACTTTTCATGTAGCCTACTTTTGACCCGCTAATAGACTAACCAACGAACAGGCAACATCAAATGTTCAAATCCTGTTGTTGCAGGATTATTTTACTGTAACAATATGGGTTAAGATCCTATATCTGAAATGGACAAGGAGCCTAAAGTTTAAGTCGCAGGCAAACATTGAATAAGTCAATTAATGAGCCAATGACAATTAATGAGTCACTGACGCCACCATGGGGCACTCTGTTCACAACGTTGACATCAGCAAACCTCTCGTCCACACGTCGCCATATACATGGTCTGCGGTTGTGAGGCCGGTTGGACGTACTGCCAAATTCTCTAAAACGATGTTAGAGGCGGCTTATGGTAGATAAATTAACATTAAATTCTCTGGAAACTGCTCTGATGGACATTCCTGCAGTCAGCATGCCAATTGCATGCTCACTCAAAACATCTATGACATTGTGTTGTGTGACAAAACTGCACATTTTAGAGTTGCCTTTTATTGCCCCCAGCACAATGTGCACCTGTGTAATGACCATGCTGTTGAATCAGCTTCTTGATATGCCACACCTGTCAGGTGGATGGATTATCTTGACAAAGGAGAAATGTTAACAAATGTTAACACATGTGTGCACAACATGAGAGAAATTAGCTTTTTGTGCATATGGAACATTTCAAGGATCTTATATTTCAGCTCATGAAACATGGGACCAAAACTCGGGGAGTGGAGGAGTCAGAGTCGGGAACTTTCAGTCCTCTCACTCCTCGTCTCCATCCTCCCGCCAACTGTTGCTGCTTCTCCTCAACACAAACAGACAGATTACAGCCCAGTTCTCCGCCCTTTCACTCCACGGCTGCTTAATGTCTTGATTGAGGTTGGCTGGTTGGTTGTGAATGAGGCTGGCTGGTTGGTTGTGAATGAGGCTGGCTGGTTGGTTGTGAATGAGGCTGGCTGGTTGGTTGTGAATGAGGCTGGCTGGTTGGTTGTGAATGAGGCTGGCTGGTTGGTTGTGAATGAGGCTGGCTGGTTGGTTGTGAATGAGGCTGGCTGGTTGGTTGAGGCAGGCTCATTAGCTCATCAAAAGCACAAATGCAAACACCCATGTGCACGCACAGCCAATTACAGCACCGCGCATTGACTGTACAAACAGAGCAGTCAATGCGATTACAGCCAAAGAGATTCATTTTAGACCGTTGAATTGTAATGCTAGCAGGGAGCTGTCCAATCAAGAGGTGCTGAAACCCCCATTGGAGACCTGCTGCATTCACCCAACTGGCTTACATGAGCTGCTCTGTGGTTTGGATTCGAGTGCATTCTTCCCCCTCATCTCTGTATGCATCCAACACACTCAGGCAGACTATGGCATTGGCATGCTTCTTTTTCTCTCCCTCCACAACAACTTGTTTCACTTGTCATTGGGGCCGACAAGGATTTTACAAGGAAGCAGACAGAGAAGGAGAGGGGGAGAGATAAAGGCAAAGGAATGAGATAGGAAAGAGAGAGGGACAGAAGGAGAGAGGGAAAGAGCTGAGCACTCTGTCTCTATGGCTCAGGCGCAGAATGACATCAATTGTAGCTGTTGCTTCTCTACTGTGCACAGGTGGAGCAGGCAGACAGAGAGGCAAAGAGCATCATGTCAGGAACACGCACTATTAGTTTATACAACGAGTGTCTGAACAGAGTAAGAGTTATATGAGGTGCCTGTTGTTTTCTTTCCTAGGGAGAGAGGAGAGGAGGAAGGTGGGAATACATAGAGGGAGTGTGGATGGGGGAGAAGATAGAGGGATAGAGGGAGGGCTTGCTGAATGGAAGTCCCATCGGGAGGATACAGGGTTAGAATCCCAATGCGTCCCATCTGTCACACTCTGACCATTATTTGCGTTGTTTGTATGTATGTTTTGTTTGGTCAAGGTGTGATATGAGTGGGCATTCTATGTTGCATTTCTAGTTAGTCTGTTTCTATGTGTTTTGGCCTGATATGGTTCTCAATCAGTGGCAGGTGTTAGTCGTTGTCTCTGATTGGGAACCATATTTAGGTAGCCTGTTTTGTATTGTGGTTCGTGCGTTATTGTCTATGTGTTGTTGCATGTTTGCACACAGTATTGATAGCGGTCACGGTCATCTTATTATTTTGTTTGTTTGTTTGTTTAGTGATCTTCGTGTTCATTCGTCTAACATTAAAAGAATGTATTCACACCACGCTGCGCTTTGGTCTCTTCACTACGACGATCGTGACACCATCTGACACATAAAGAGAGGAAAGGAAGTGTTCAACCAGCAAGACTACTCCATCCTGTTCTTAATTGAGCAGCAATGGTGGTTCTTAATTAAACCAATAGATATGTTATGTTGCATTTGTTCTGCAATTCATTACTTTGACCTTTGTGTCTTTTCTACCCTGCCTGGGAAAAAGTCCTATCCTATTCACAGCAGAGAAATCTGCTTCTGTTCTCCATTCCTAAAGCAGAGGGGTTTATGGATGGTCCCTGGAGGACAGTGTGCCGTAAAAGTGATTGAGGATCAAATGAATAACCCAATCATTCTGCAGCAAGCCGCCCACGTCTGTATCAGCCCCAGGCCCAGGCAAGATCACAGCAGTTATACTATTATTAGCTATTCATAATAGCCGGGGGGGGGGGGATAAACAGTCAACCCGAAACACAAGTTTCTACATGCCTTATTCTTACCAAATGTACAAGGGTACAACTGTTGTGACTCCTCATGAAGAATATTTCAGATCATTTTGTTTTCAGATATTTTTTGATTCCATCATAGAAAATGCAGAGCGTTTTAGGATACGCCCTTTAGCAGATGATTTTATCCAAAGCGGTTCACAGTCTTTTTTCTGTATGGGTGGCCCCATTAGGAATCTAACCCACAATCCTGATGTTTTTCCGTATAGGTGGCTCCAGCGGGAATCTAACCCACAATCCTGATATTTTCCGTAACCCACAATCCTGATGGCCCCAGTGGGAATCTAACCCACAATCCTGATGTTTTTCCGTATGTGTGGCCCCAGTGGGAATCTAACCCACAATCCTGATGTTTTTCTGTATAGGTGGCTCCAGTGGGAACCTAACCCACAATCTTGATGTTTTTCTGTATGTGTGGCCCCAGTGGGAATCTAACCCACAATCCTGATGTTTTTCCGTATGTGTGGCCCCAGTGGGAATCTAACCCACAATCTTGATGTTTTTCTGTATGTGTGGCCCCAGTGGGAATCTAACCCACAATCCTGATGTTTTTCCGTATGTGTGGCCCCAGTGGGAATCTAACCCACAATCCTGATGTTTTTCCGTATAGGTGGCTCCAGCAGGAATCTAACCCACAATCCTGATGTTTTTCTGTATGGGTGGCCCCAGCGAGAATCTAACCCACAATCCTGATGTTGCTGTGCTGTGCTCTATCCACTAGGCCATGCAGGACCATGCTCTTGTATTTGTAGGACTGATATCTTCCATTTCTTCATTTATATTAAAAAATGTTCTGAAAAAAAGCTAAACTCATGTCATTACTGTCTCCCAAGGCAGCATAGTGTAGTTATCGTAAAATGCAACAACAAAATGACCCATTCAACCCATTGTCAGACATAGCAATAGAAAAAAATGTCTGTCTTTTCATCACTACGTGAATCATTATGATAATCCTCATAGGCATAAATATTGTTTTCCTGGTTTAAATCCCTCTATGAAAGCCCACTGACTGACCTCCTCTGGTTTAAATCTCTCTATGAAAGCCCACTGACTGGCCCCCTCTGGTTTAAATCTCTCTATGAAAGCCCACTGACTGACCCCCTCTGGTTTAAATCCCTCTATGAAAGCCCACTGACGGACCCCCTCTGGTTTAAATCTCTCTATGAAAGCCCACTGACTGGCCCCCTCTGGTTTAAATCTCTCTATAAAAGCCCACTGACTGACCCCCTCTGGTTTAAATCTCTCTATGAAAGCACACTGACTGACCCCCTCTGGTTTAAATCCCTCTATGAAAGCCCACTGACGGACCCCCTCTGGTTTAAATCTCTCTATGAAAGCCCACTGACTGGCCTCTGGTTTAAATCTCTATGAAAGCCCACTGACTGACCCCTCTGGTTTAAATCTCTCTATGAAAGCCCACTGACTGACCCCTCTGGTTTAAATCTCTCTATGAAAGCACACTGACTGACCCCCTCTGGTTTAAATCTCTCTATGAAAGCCCACTGACTGACCTCCTCTGGTTTAAATCTCTCTATGAAAGCCCACTGTTTAAACTGACCCCCTCAGGTTTAAATCTCTCTATGAAAGCCCACTGACTGACCCCCTCTGGTTTAAATCTCTCTATGAAAGCCCACTGACTGACCTCCTCTGGTTTAAATCTCTCTATGAAAGCCCACTGACTGACCCCCTCAGGTTTAAATCTCTCTATGAAAGCCCACTGACTGACCCCCTCTGGTTTAAATCTCTCTATGAAAGCCCACTGACTGACCCCCTCTGGTTTAAATCTCTCTATGAAAGCCCACTGACTGACCTCCTTTGGTTTAAATCTCTCTATGAAAGCCCACTGACTGACCCCCTCTGGTTTAAATCTCTCTATGAAAGCCCACTGACGGACCTCCTCTGGTTTAAATCTCTCTATGAAAGCCCACTGACTGGCCCCCTCTGGTTTAAATCTCTCTATGAAAGCCCACTGACGGACCTCCTCTGGTTTAAATCTCTCTATGAAATGTCATGTTTTGTCATTAATTATCATGTCTTGTCCCTGTGCTTCCCCTTCTATTCGTTTCCCTCTGCTGGTCTTATTAGGTTCTTTCCCTCTTTCTATCCCTCTCTCTCCCCCTCCCTCTCTCACTCTCTCGCTCTCTCTTCTCTCTATCGTTCCGTTCCTGCTCCCAGCTGTTCCTATTCCCCTAATCAATCATTTAGTCTTCCCACACCTGTTCCCGATCCTTTTCCCTGATTAGAGTCCCTATTTCTCTCCTTGTTTTCCGTTCCTGCCCCGTCGGATCCTCATCTATAATTCACCGTGCTGTGTCTATGTTTTGCCCTGTCGTGTCGTGTTTCCCTCAGATGCTGCGTGGTGAGCAGGTGTCTGAGTCTGCTAGGTTCAAGTGCCTTCCCGAGGCAACCTGCAGTTCTCGATCAAGTCTCCAGTCTGTTCTCGTCTTTACGAGTAGTATTATGCTTTTTGTTTTGTAAAGTTTCTTACTGGATTAAAAACTCTGTTTTCGCCAAGTCGCTTTTGGGTCCTCATTCACCTGCATAACAGAAGGATCCGACCAAGGAATGGACCCAGCGACTACAGAGGCTCGTAACACTGCCGTCAAGATCCAAGGAGCCATGCTCGGCAGACACGAGCAGGAATTGTCTGCTGCTCGCCATGCCGTGGAGAACCTGGCCGCTCAGGTTTCCGACCTCTCTGGACAGTTCCAGAGTCTTCGTCTCGTGCCACCTGTTACTTCCTGGCCTGCCGAGCCTCCGGAACCTAGGGTTAATAACCCACCTTGCTACTCCGGGCAGCCCACGGAGTGCCGCTCCTTTCTCACCCAGTGTGATATTGTGTTCTCTCTCCAACCCAACACATACTCTAGTGAGAGAGCTCGGGTTGCTTACGTCATTTCACTCCTTACTGGCCGGGCCCGAGAGTGGGGCACAGCTATCTGGGAGGCAAGGGCTGATTGTTCTAACAATTACCAGAACTTTAAAGAGGAGATGATTCGGGTTTTTGACCGTTCAGTTTTTGGTGGGGAGGCTTCTAGGGCCCTGGCTTCCCTATGCCAAGGTGATCGATCCATAACGGATTACTCTATAGAGTTTCGTACTCTTGCTGCCTCTAGTGACTGGAACGAGCCGGCGCTGCTCGCTCGTTTTCTGGAGGGACTCCACACAGTGGTCAAAGATGAGATTCTCTCTCGGGAGGTTCCTTCCAGTGTGGACTCTTTGATTGCTCTCGCCATCCGCATAGAACGACGGGTAGATCTTCGTCACCAGGCTCGTGGAAGAGAGCTCGCATCAACGGTGTTTCCCTGCTCCGCATCGCAACCATCTCCCTCCTCTGGCTCTGAGACTGAGCCCATGCAGCTGGGAGGGATTCGCATCTCGACTAAGGAGAGGGAACGGAGGATCACCAACCGCCTGTGCCTCTATTGCGGATTTGATGGACATTTTGTTAATTCATGTCCAGTAAGAGGCCAGAGCCCATCAGTAAGCGGAGGGCTACTGGTGAGCGCTACTACTCAGGTCTCTTCATCTAGATCCTGTACTACTATGTCGGTCCATCTACGCTGGACCGGTTCGGGTGATACATGCAGTGCCTTGATTGACTCTGGGGCTGAGGGTTGTTTCATGGACGAAGCATGGGTTCGGAAACATAACATTCCTTTCAGACAGTTAGACAAGCCTACGCCCATGTTTGCCTTAGATGGTAGTCATCTTCCCAGTATCAGATTTGAGACACTACCTTTAACTCTCACAGTATCTGGTAACCACAGTGAGACTATTTCTTTTTTGATTTTTCGTTCACCTTTTACACCAGTTGTTTTGGGTCATCCCTGGCTAGTATGTCATAATCCTTCTATTAATTGGTCTTGTAATTCTATCCTATCCTGGAACGTATCTTGTCATGTGAAGTGCTTAATGTCTGCCATCCCTCCCATTTCTTCTGTCCCCACTTCTCAGGAGGAACCTGGCGATTTGACAGGAGTGCCGGAGGAATATCATGATCTGCGCACGGTCTTCAGTCGGTCCCGAGCCAACTCTCTTCCTCCTCACCGGTCGTATGATTGTAGTATTGATCTCCTTCCGGGGACCACTCCTCCTCGGGGTAGACTATACTCTCTGTCGGCTCCCGAACGTAAGGCTCTCGAGGATTATTTATCTGTGTCTCTTGACGCCGGTACCATAGTGCCTTCTTCCTCTCCGGCCGGGGCGGGGTTCTTTTTGTTAAGAAGAAGGACGGTACTCTGCGCCCTGCGTGGATTATCGAGGGCTGAATGACATAACGGTTAAGAATCGTTATCCGCTTCCCCTTATGTCATCAGCCTTCGAGATTCTGCAGGGAGCCAGGTGCTTTACTAAGTTGGACCTTCGTAACGCTTACCATCTCGTGCGCATCAGAGAGGGGGACGAGTGGAAAACGGCGTTTAACACTCCGTTAGGGCATTTTGAGTACCGGGTTCTGCCGTTTGGTCTCGCCAATGCGCCAGCTGTTTTTCAGGCATTAGTTAATGATGTTCTGAGAGACATGCTGAACATCTTTGTTTTTGTCTATCTTGACGATATCCTGATTTTTTCACCGTCACTCGAGATTCATGTTCAGCACGTTCGACGTGTTCTACAGCGCCTTTTAGAGAATTGTCTCTACGTAAAGGCTGAGAAGTGTTCTTTTCATGTCTCCTCCGTTACTTTTCTCGGTTCCGTTATTTCCGCTGAAGGCATTCAGATGGATTCCGCTAAGGTCCAAGCTGTCAGTGATTGGCCCGTTCCAAGGTCACGTGTCGAGTTGCAGCGCTTTTTAGGTTTCACTAATTTCTATCGGCGTTTCATTCGTAATTTCGGTCAAGTTGCTGCCCCTCTCACAGCTCTTACTTCTGTCAAGACGTGTTTTAAGTGGTCCGGTTCCGCCCAGGGAGCTTTTGATCTTCTAAAAGAACGTTTTACGTCCGCTCCTATCCTCGTTACTCCTGACGTCATTAGACAATTCATTGTCGAGGTTGACGCTTCAGAGGTAGGCGTGGGAGCCATTCTATCCCAGCGCTTCCAGTCTGACGATAAGGTTCATCCTTGCGCTTATTTTTCTCATCGCCTGTCGCCATCTGAGCGCAACTATGATGTGGGTAACCGTGAACTGCTCGCCATTCGCTTAGCCCTAGGCGAATGGCGACAGTGGTTGGAGGGGGCGACCGTTCCTTTTGTCGTTTGGACAGACCATAAGAAACTTGAGTACATACGTTCTGTCAAACGACTTAATGCCCGTCAAGCTCGTTGGGCGTTGTTTTTCGCTCGTTTCGAGTTTGTGATTTCTTACCGTCCGGGTAGCAAGAACACCAAGCCTGATGCCTTATCCCGTCTGTTTAGTTCTTCTGTGGCTTCTACTGATCCCGAGGGGATTCTTCCTTATGGGCGTGTTGTCGGGTTGACAGTCTGGGGAATTGAAAGACAGGTTAAGCAAGCACTCACGCACACTGCGTCGCCGCGCGCTTGTCCTAGTAACCTCCTTTTCGTTCCTGTTTCCACTCGTCTGGCTGTTCTTCAGTGGGCTCACTCTGCCAAGTTAGCTGGTCATCCCGGTGTTCGAGGCACTCTTGCGTCTATTCGCCAGCGCTTTTGGTGGCCGACTCAGGAGCATGACACGCGCCGTTTCGTGGCTGCTTGTTCGGACTGCGCGCAGACTAAGTCGGGTAACTCTCCTCCTGCCGGTCGTCTCAGACCGCTCCCCATTCCTTCTCGACCATGGTCTCACATCGCCCTAGACTTCATTACCGGTCTGCCTTTGTCTGCGGGGAAGACTGTGATTCTTACGGTTGTCGATAGGTTCTCTAAGGCGGCACATTTCATTCCCCTCGCTAAACTTCCTTCCGCTAAGGAGACGGCACAAATCATTATCGAGAATGTGTTCAGAATTCATGGCCTCCCGTTAGACGCCGTTTCAGACAGAGGCCCGCAATTCACGTCACAGTTTTGGAGGGAGTTCTGTCGTTTGATTGGTGCGTCCGTCAGTCTCTCTTCCGGGTTTCATCCCCAGTCTAACGGTCAAGCAGAGAGGGCCAATCAGACGATTGGTCGCATACTACGCAGCCTTTCTTTCAGAAACCCTGCGTCTTGGGCAGAACAGCTCCCCTGGGCAGAATACGCTCACAACTCGCTTCCTTCGTCTGCTACCGGGTTATCTCCGTTTCAGAGTAGTCTGGGTTACCAGCCTCCTCTGTTCTCATCCCAGCTTGCCGAGTCCAGCGTTCCCTCCGCTCAAGCGTTTGTCCAACGTTGTGAGCGCACCTGGAGGAGGGTGAGGTCTGCACTTTGCCGCTACAGGGCACAGACTGTGAGAGCCGCCAATAAACGCAGGATTAAGAGTCCAAGGTATTGTTGCGGCCAGAGAGTGTGGCTTTCCACTCGCAACCTTCCTCTTACGACAGCTTCTCGTAAGTTGACTCCGCGGTTCATTGGTCCGTTCCGTGTCTCCCAGGTCGTCAATCCTGTCGCTGTGCGACTGCTTCTTCCGCGACATCTTCGTCGCGTCCATCCTGTCTTCCATGTCTCCTGTGTCAAGCCCTTTCTTCGCACCCCGTTCGTCTTCCCTCCCCCCTCCCGTCCTTGTTGAGCGCACCTATTTACAAGGTACGTAAGATCATGGACATGCGTTCTCGGGGACGGGGTCACCAATACTTAGTGGATTGGGAGGGTTACGGTCCTGAGGAGAGGAGTTGGGTTCCGTCTCGGGACGTGCTGGACCGTTCGCTTATTGATGATTTCCTCCGTTGCCGCCAGGGTTCCTCCTCGAGTGCGCCAGGAGGCGCTCGGTGAGTGGGGGGTACTGTCATGTTTTGTCATTAATTATCATGTCTTGTCCCTGTGCTTCCCCTTCTATTCGTTTCCCTCTGCTGGTCTTATTAGGTTCTTTCCCTCTTTCTATCCCTCTCTCTCCCCTCCCTCTCTCACTCTCTCGCTCTCTCTTCTCTCTATCGTTCCGTTCCTGCTCCCAGCTGTTCCTATTCCCCTAATCAATCATTTAGTCTTCCCACACCTGTTCCCGATCCTTTTCCCTGATTAGAGTCCCTATTTCTCTCCTTGTTTTCCGTTCCTGCCCCGTCGGATCCTCATCTATAATTCACCGTGCTGTGTCTATGTTTTGCCCTGTCGTGTCGTGTTTCCCTCAGATGCTGCGTGGTGAGCAGGTGTCTGAGTCTGCTAGGTTCAAGTGCCTTCCCGAGGCAACCTGCAGTTCTCGATCAAGTCTCCAGTCTGTTCTCGTCTTTACGAGTAGTATTATGCTTTTTGTTTTGTAAAGTTTCTTACTGGATTAAAAACTCTGTTTTCGCCAAGTCGCTTTTGGGTCCTCATTCACCTGCATAACATGAAAGCCCACTGACGGACCCCCTCTGGTTTAAATCTCTCTATGAAAGCCCACTGACTGACCCCCTCTGGTTTAAATCTCTCTATGAAAGCCCACCGACGGACCTCCTCTGGTTTAAATCCCTCTATGAAAGCCCACTGACGGACCCCCTCTGGTTTAAATCTCTCTATGAAAGCCCACTGACTGACCCCCTCTGGTTTAAATCTCTCTATGAAAGCCCCTGACTGACCTCCTCTGGTTTAAATCTCTCTATGAAAGCCCACTGACGGACCCCCTCTGGTTTAAATCTCTCTATGAAAGCCCACGGACTGACCCCCTCTGGTTTAAATCTCTCTATGAAAGCCCACTGACTGACCCCCTCTGGTTTAAATCTCTCTATGAAAGCCCACGGACTGACCCCCTCTGGTTTAAATCTCTCTATGAAAGCCCACTGACTGACCCCCTCTGGTTTAAATCTCTCTATGAAAGCCCACTGACGGACCTCCTCTGGTTTAAATCTCTCTATGAAAGCCCACTGACTGACCCCCTCAGGTTTAAATCTCTCTATGAAAGCCCACTGACTGACCCCCTCAGGTTTAAATCTCTCTATGAAAGCCCACTGACTGACCCCCTCTGGTTTAAATCTCTCTATGAAAGCCCACTGACTGACCTCCTGTGGTTTAAATCTCTCTATGAAAGCCCACTGACTGACCCCCTCTGGTTTAAATCTCTCTATGAAAGCCCACTGACGGACCTCCTCTGGTTTAAATCTCTCTATGAAAGCCCACTGACTGGCCCCCTCTGGTTTAAATCTCTCTATGAAAGCCCACTGACGGACCTCCTCTGGTTTAAATCTCTCTATGAAAGCCCACTGACTGACCTCCTTTGGTTTAAATCTCTCTATGAAAGCCCACTGACTGACCCCCTCAGGTTTAAATCTCTCTATGTAAGCCCACTGACTGACCCCCTCAGGTTTAAATCTCTCTATGAAAGCCCACTGACTGACCCCCTCTGGTTTAAATCTCTCTATGAAAGCCCACTGACTGACCTCCTTTGGTTTAAATCTCTCTATGAAAGCCCACTGACTGACCTCCTCAGGTTTAAATCTCTCTATGAAAGCCCACTGACTGACCCCCTCTGGTTTAAATCTCTCTATGAAAGCCCACTGACGGACCTCCTCTGGTTTAAATCCCTCTATGAAAGCCCACTGACTGACCTCCTCTGGTTTAAATCTCTCTATGAAAGCCCACTGACTGACCCCCTCTGGTTTAAATCTCTCTATGAAAGCCCACTGACGGACCCCCTCTGGTTTAAATCTCTCTATGAAAGCCCACTGACTGACCTCCTCTGGTTTAAATCTCTCTATGAAAGCCCACTGACGGACCTCCTCTGGTTTAAATCCCTCTATGAAAGCCCACTGACTGACCTCCTCTGGTTTAAATCTCTCTATGAAAGCCCACTGACTGACCCCCTCTGGTTTAAATCTCTCTATGAAAGCCCACTGACGGACCTCCTCTGGTTTAAATCCTCTATGAAAGCCCACTGACTGACCTCCTCTGGTTTAAATCTCTATGAAAGCCCACTGACGGACCCCCTCTGGTTTAAATCTCTCTATGAAAGCCCACTGACGGACCCCTCTGGTTTAAATCTCTCTATGAAAGCCCACTGACTGGACCTCCTCTGGTTTAAATCCCTCTATGAAAGCCCACTGACGGACCCCTCTGGTTTAAATTCTCTATGAAAGCCCACTGACTGACCTCCTCTGGTTTAAATCTCTCTATGAAAGCCCACTGACTGACCTCCTCTGGTTTAAATCTCTCTATGAAAGCCCACTGACGGACCCCCTCTGGTTTAAATCTCTATGAAAGCCCACGGACTGACCCCCTCTGGTTTAAATCTCTATGAAAGCCCACGGACTGACCCCCTCTGGTTTAAATCTCTATGAAAGCCCACTGACTGGCCCCCTCTGGTTTAAATCTCTCTATGAAAGCCCACTGACTGACCCCCTCTGGTTTAAATCTCTCTATGAAAGCCCACTGACTGACCCCCTCTGGTTTAAATCTCTCTATGAAAGCCCACGGACTGACCCCCTCTGGTTTAAATCTCTCTATGAAAGCCCACTGACTGGCCCCCTCTGGTTTAAATCTCTCTATGAAAGCACACTGACTGACCCCCTCTGGTTTAAATCTCTCTATGAAAGCCCACTGACTGACCCCCTCTGGTTTAAATCCGCCCACTGACGGACCCCCTCTGGTTTAAATCTCTCTATGAAAGCCCACTGACTGGCCCCCTCTGGTTTAAATCTCTCTATGAAAGCCCACTGACTGACCCCCTCTGGTTTAAATCTCTCTATGAAAGCACACTGACTGACCCCCTCTGGTTTAAATCCCTCTATGAAAGCCCACTGACGGACCCCCTCTGGTTTAAATCTCTCTATGAAAGCCCACTGACGGACCCCCTCTGGTTTAAATCTCTCTATGAAAGCCCACTGACTGACCCCCTCTGGTTTAAATCTCTCTATGAAAGCCCACCGACGGACCTCCTCTGGTTTAAATCCCTCTATGAAAGCCCACTGACGGACCCCCTCTGGTTTAAATTCCTCTATGAAAGCCCACTGACTGACCTCCTCTGGTTTAAATCTCTCTATGAAAGCCCACTGACTGACCTCCTCTGGTTTAAATCTCTCTATGAAAGCCCACTGACGTACCCCCTCTGGTTTAAATCTCTCTATGAAAGCCCACGGACTGACCCCCTCTGGTTTAAATCCCTCTATGAAAGCCCACTGACGGACCCCCTCTGGTTTAAATCTCTCTATGAAAGCCCACTGACTGGCCCCCTCTGGTTTAAATCTCTCTATGAAAGCCCACTGACTGACCCCCTCTGGTTTAAATCTCTCTATGAAAGCACACTGACTGACCCCCTCTGGTTTAAATCCCTCTATGAAAGCCCACTGACGGACCCCCTCTGGTTTAAATCTCTCTATGAAAGCCCACTGACTGGCCCCCTCTGGTTTAAATCTCTCTATGAAAGCCCACTGACTGACCCCCTCTGGTTTAAATCTCTCTATGAAAGCACACTGACTGACCCCCTCTGGTTTAAATCTCTCTATGAAAGCCCACTGACGGACCTCCTCTGGTTTAAATCTCTCTATGAAAGCCCACTGACTGACCCCCTCAGGTTTAAATCTCTCTATGAAAGCCCACTGACTGACCCCCTCAGGTTTAAATCTCTCTATGAAAGCCCACTGACTGACCCCCTCTGGTTTAAATCTCTCTATGAAAGCCCACTGACTGACCTCCTTTGGTTTAAATCTCTCTATGAAAGCCCACTGACTGACCCCCTCTGGTTTAAATCTCTCTATGAAAGCCCTCTGACGGACCTCCTCTGGTTTAAATCTCTCTATGAAAGCCCACTGACTGACCTCCTTTGGTTTAAATCTCTCTATGAAAGCCCACTGACTGACCCCCTCAGGTTTAAATCTCTCTATGAAAGCCCACTGACTGACCCCCTCAGGTTTAAATCTCTCTATGAAAGCCCACTGACTGACCCCCTCTGGTTTAAATCTCTCTATGAAAGCCCACTGACTGACCTCCTTTGGTTTAAATCTCTCTATGAAAGCCCACTGACTGACCCCCTCAGGTCTAAATCTCTCTATGAAAGCCCACTGACTGACCCCCTCTGGTTTAAATCTCTCTATGAAAGCCCACTGACTGACCTCCTCAGGTTTAAATCTCTCTATGAAAGCCCACTGACTGACCCCCTCTGGTTTAAATCTCTCTATGAAAGCCCACTGACTGACCCCCTCAGGTCTAAATCTCTCTATGAAAGCCCACTGACTGACCCCCTCTGGTTTAAATCTCTCTATGAAAGCCCACTGACTGACCTCCTCAGGTTTAAATCTCTCTATGAAAGCCCACTGACTGACCCCCTCTGGTTTAAATCCCTCTATGAAAGCCCACTGACTGACCTCCTCTGGTTTAAATCTCTCTATGAAAGCCCACTGACTGACCCCCTCTCGTTTAAATCTCTCTATGAAAGCCCACTGACGGACCCCCTCTGGTTTAAATCTCTCTATGAAAGCCCACGGACTGACCCCCTCTGGTTTAAATCTCTCTATGAAAGCCCACCGACGGACCCCCTCTGGTTTAAATCTCTCTATGAAAGCCCACGGACTGACCCCCTCTGGTTTAAATCTCTCTATGAAAGCCCACTGACTGGCCCCCCTCTGGTTTAAATCTCTCTATGAAAGCCCACTGACTGACCCCCTCTGGGCTTGTCACGTGTGCTCCCTCTTCGGTCTCTAGGTCATCAGGCTGTTCATTATCCCGCACACCTGTCACCATCGTCACGGGCACCAGGACCTCATGACACTCACCTGGACTCCATCACCTCCTTGATTACCTTCCCTATATATGTCACTCCCCTTGGATCCTTCCTTCTGTGCGTTGTTCGTGTTTCTTATTTTGTATTATGTTGTGTTTTTTCTTATTAAAACACTCACTCCCTGAACTTGCTATCTGACTCTCAGAGCACATTGTTACAGGGCTCCATTTTAAAGTATTCCATTTTCTTCTTCCTCATTGGCTGATTGCTCCCAACGCATAGGAATCCCCACCCAGATGACTACTATAAAATGGTGGAAGCCCTCAATGGCAATGTCCATGCTAAAACGGGTTATATCCATGATGAGTCCTCTATCTCTATGACAACAGGCTCTGATATAAAGTTGCAGAAATGCCATATGTGCGTCCACTTATATCAGTGCTTTCATAACAACTTAACCATTGCGAAACTTCTATTCGATCAAATAAGCCACACAGCAAATCAGCAATAACATTTTTTGTTGACACTCACTAAATTCCTTATTTTCATGGACAGATTTTGGGCAGACTAAAACCTCTTGCCTCACCTCTTCCTGACTCTCTCAGTTAGCCGTGAGAGTCACACACTCCTGATGCTGTGACAGAGGGCAACATGAGTCACACAGCCAGCTCTCTCTCTCTCTCATTTTCCCCTTCCTCTCTGTTTCTCTCTTTAATTCCCTCATTCTCTCTCTCTCTCTCTCTCTCTCTCTCTCTCTCATTTTCCCCTTCCTCTCTGTTCCTCTCTTTAATTCCCTCATTCTCTCTCTCTCTCTCTCTCTCTCTCTCTCTCTCTCTCTCTCTCTCTCTCTCTCTCTCTCTCTCTCTCTCTCTCTCTCTCTCTCTCTCTCTCTCTCTCTCTCTCTCTCTCTCTCTCTCATTTTTCCCCTTCCTCTCTGTTCCTCTCTTTAATTCCCTCATTCTCTCTCTCTCTCTCTCTCTCTCTCTCTCTCTCTCTCTCTCTCTAGATCGGTCACTCTTTCATCACATCTCATGAGTAAACCCAACCCTGCCATATGCCTCAATCCCTCTAAAGAGTCACGGACACTCACGCTCAACCCCTCGCTCAGATATGACAAGCCCTTTATCATACTCATAAAGAGCTGTAGTATTACAGTAGCCTGGCACATTGCACAGAGGACACTGTCTCCCATGAACCTCTAGGGCGGAAGAGCAGAAGAGATGATTGGGAACAGGTGTTACAATTAACTACCGGCGGCAGACCCGCCGAGTATCCAGCATCTGCCAACGAGGAGCCACAGTGACATGCAATGCAGCCTCACAGGGAAAACAACAATTATTGACACACTGTAATCATGTGAGTAGAAGAACATTTTAAAAATCGACCTAATAATATTTTGATGCGCTTCCATGAGAGGGAATGAGTAGTAGTATAAGCTGAGTAGTAGTAGTATAGTATCATAACGTAACAAGGCTTTTTGGACGGGACCCAGCCACAGACTGGGAACTGCTTACTGTGACTGTGCTGAATGAGCAGCAATAGAAAAGCAATTTCCTCCACTCTGATGGAGAGCTGCAAGCCTCCAAGATAATTCCCCCACAGGGTTAGTTCTACATTGCACCAATCAACCCAGGTGTCTCATCAATGCTTGATGTCTCACAAAAATCCCTTCCCTGAGTTTTAGTTGAACAGAAAGAGACAGGCCCAAGTATAGCCTCATCATCTCCCCATTAGATTAGAAGAACTTCCTCACTATTCAGCGTGGATCCTTCCTTTCTTTCCCAAGTTCCTCAGATGTGGTGACAGGGTTCTGGAAGTGGAAGATGGCTAAGGCAGTTCAGGTGAATATTCTAGATGTCCTCGTTTCTTTTTTTCCCACCCGGCTCCGTTTGAAGTTGGCTGATGGGATTGTTTTAATATTCCTCTGATCTGGGCTGACGGAAGGGTACATGTGATGTGATCCTCTCTCTACTGCTTGGAGATCAGTTTGGAAGTACCAAGCTGACTAATGATGGACTGAGAGAGGAGGGGAAAGAGGGAGTGATCTTGCACAGTTACTTTATGCAACCGTCTCTGTTGTGCTGTAATCATGAAAATAACATTCATCTGAAGTGGGAAGAGAATGTTGAAAGGGACAATAGTGAGAATCTGGAAGCAGTGTGTCACAGAGAGTGGAATACTGAAATAATTGTGGAATTGAAAAGTTGTTTATAAAGCTGAAAATGTCTACAGAGTGAGAGATGTGAGTGGTTGAATCTAGTTTCCAAGCTAAATGATGGACTGTCAGTCGTTTCATTGTCTGTGCAGGGGGCCAGACACATCATGTCTCTCTCGGCCCACTCTGATAGTATGTCATGATGATCAACAAGAGTGATCAGCAGGAGCTTGGTGAGCAGTGATGAATGGCAGAGCTGTATCAGAGGGAAGGCTTTGATGCCAACCAGTGCCCATGGGGCGAGGGCAGCAGGGAACGGCTTAAAGGGCAGACTGGTCGATATCCAGCTGGTTGCCATGGAGACACGCCTTTTAACACTAGTAATGCCTTCCCAGCAGGAACCTCTTTGACCACTACACCAGTCTCCGCCCGCCGCGTCCGAGAGTTCCTGCCCATCTCACAGCAACACGATAGGGAGAGGCAGGAAGCGAGCGAGTAGTGTGCCGTTTCCATGGCAACCCAGGGGAGTGAGCGAGCCAAGTTCGGAAAGAATATTGACTACAGAGCTGACAGCGAACAACGGTGAAACAGTGCATCTCTCTCTCGGCTACGCATCCGTCCATGTAAACGTACTGGGTTACAGCTAGATCAACACCGCAACACAAAAATAACTTAACTACAATGCTAAACCAGAAGCTGTAACATAGACGATCTCATTAAAGTATCTCATTAAAGAGCAGTATGGTATTTGAACCCAGGGGAAATTGTATAATAAGTCACAAGTGCACAATGCACACAGCACGTGTCCTCATCCAGATTCCCTTACGTATCAACCACACTTTCCCAGAGACCAATATTCTGCGCTAAATTTTTCAGATAACAACCTCTGCTGTTGTGCTGCTCGGCGAGTGCCGAAGCCGTCTGATGTCCTCACAACACAGACCTCATTTGTACAAGTTTTTGTTTTTACCACGGTCTTGGCAGGGATCGCTTTGAAAGAAACACTCTGTCAACATCATTAGCTGTTTCTTTCACAGCGGGAACATTGTTCCTCAAAACCAGCTCCGCTCGGTACTACCAGTCCTTTAGATATTGCACCAATTAATAAAAATGGCTTGTCTTACAGAGATCCATTCCCTTTGAATATACACACTGGTCCCATTTCACATACATTTCACACACTTGGTTGAGTTATAAACTAACGTATATTTAACGTGAAATCAAAAAATGTCACCACCTCATTGGTTCTAGGTTCAAAGTTGGTTGAAAAAAATATAAAATGCCCATACATTGATGACTTTTTGCAAATCCAATCAGTTTTCCACATTGATTTAACGTTACCCTAATGATTTTTATTCATTGAAACGATATGGTAACAACATTGATTCAACCAGTTTTGCCCAGTGGCTAATTTCCCATTCATATGACTGCATTTGCCTTCCTTCACAGTAATTACTGTTCGGGGGTAATTCCCCAAGCGGTGTTAGTGGCTTACTTAACAATGACAGGGTGCTCCAGGAAAACCATCCCTGCTGGTCGTTTATTAGACCCCTATGCCAGGTCCCGGTCTCTGTGGCTGGCTAGCAATAGGCGGTCATGTTTCCCTTCAACTCTGGGGTCAGCTGACCACCTACATCTTCACAGGCTGCTTCTCCCAGACGGGGAGGGACTTGGGGTTAGCCAGTGTAATACATACGGGAGGCACGGCAATATGACAGCCAAGCCCAGGAAAACCCAATCCATTATGATGCATTGATTGATGAGCAGATTAAAATGATGAGCGTAGAAGTGGGGAGAGATGATGAGGCGGCCATGGATAACATGGAGAATGAGATTGCCCTCAGGGCTTGGGTTTTGGTTTACGGTTTGAAGAGGTGGTCAAAACAATGACTGATTGATTAGCCATGGGTCAGGAGGAGCAGGGGAGGAAGAGAGAGACCGGATGAGTAGGATGAGGCGTACACGCTCCAACACAGCGGATGGCTGCCCAGGTCCAGCACATCAGGGGAGGAAGAGAGAGACCGGATGAGTAGGATGAGGTGTACACGCTCCAACACAGCGGATGGCTGCCCAGGTCCAGCACATCAGGGGAGGAAGAGAGAGACCGGATGAGTAGGATGAGGTGTACACGCTGTCGTGGAATTATCAGAATTTGTTGGTAACATTTGTAAGATGTTTAATATTCATCAAATGTGTGTAAGTTACTTCTCATCAGAATGATATATTTGTATAATACTGTGGTGAGGTTGCAGTTATCTGTTCTATGTCAAAACTAAGTTGCCTGGGCCACAGAGAGGGGAGAGGTCAAAGTGTCATCATGGGTAAACATATCTTTTGCTCCACTGTGTGTGTGCCAGTTCACTCCCTACTTTTCTCATGGAGGATGGCAGTGTCTGGAATCATTCTATCCTCTCCGTGAGTTTGTATTTAGAGTGGGTTGTATATAAATGACAATTTGATATATGCCTGTTGATATGGAGGATTTGGTTTATTGGTTCTGGGGTTTGGGAAAGGAGACAAAGCTGAACGATGAAATATGTCTATGCTGTCTGACTATGTGTGTCTTTGCTATTAAAGGAACTCAGTTGCATTGTAAAGGGGCTCTCAGAGGATTCACTGGGAGACACTGAATTTATCTGAGAGTCAGAGGATTGTGATAAGAGCTCATATAATTAAAGATGGACTTTTATAACTAACTCTGACGTGTGTGTGGTTTGCTCCCATGATTAGGTAAATAGAAGAAATTTCCAAGACAACGCTCCAACACAGCGGATGGCTGCCCAGGTCCAGCACATCAGGGGAGGAAGAGAGAGACCGGATGAGTAGGATGAGGCGTACACGCTCCAACACAGTGGATGGCTGCCCAGGTCCAGCACATCAGGGGAGGAAGAGAGAGACCGGATGAGTAGGATGAGGCGTACACGCTCCAACACAGTGGATGGCTGCCCAGGTCCAGCACATCAGGGGAGGAAGAGAGAGACCGGATGAGTAGGATGAGGCGTACACGCTCCAACACAGTGGATGGCTGCCCAGGTCCAGCACATCAGGGGAGGAAGAGAGAGACCGGATGAGTAGGATGAGGCGTACACGCTCCAACACAGTGGATGGCTGCCCAGGTCCAGCACATCAGGGGAGGAAGAGAGAGACCGGATGAGTAGGATGAGGCGTACACGCTCCAACACAGTGGATGACTGCCCAGGTCCAGCACATCAGGGGAGGAAGAGAGAGACCGGATGAGTAGGATGAGGCGTACACGCTCCAACACAGTGGATGGCTGCCCAGGTCCAGCACATCAGGGGAGGAAGAGAGAGACCGGATGAGTAGGATGAGGCGTACACGCTCCAACACAGTGGATGGCTGCCCAGGTCCAGCACATCAGGGGAGGAAGAGAGAGACCGGATGAGTAGGATGAGGCGTACACGCTCCAACACAGTGGATGGCTGCCCAGGTCCAGCACATCAAAGGATTTGCCCTATACTATGTCCTCCTTTGATTGGCGTGGAAACTTAAAATGGATGCCACAGGCGAGGACTGAGAAGTAATGAACAAAAAAGTTAAAGGTCTCTGAAAACTTTGGCCAGTACGAGACGAGTCACCACTGCCCACACAGTCAGATATCAAGCACACAGTCTCTTAAAGATGAGCAGTTTACAGGTGGCGTTGTTGTTTTCTAGACCTGAGTAACTGGGCCAAGTAGTCTTACCCTCGCTGCATCTCATTCATTCCCCATTAATCACCCAACAACAGAACCCAACAATGAAAGCCAGGTGTCATAACCAGCCGGTTGGAGAGACTGATGATGACAGAAACAGGAACTGCGCGACAGTCTCTTAACAAAGTAAACTCAGACACACCAACATCACACATGCTGCTGCCGCCTCGCTGCTTTTTTAATGGTTCACCATGCCCTTGTCCCTCCCTCCCTCCTTCTTCCCTTCCTCTCTCTGAAAGAGGGGGATACATCAAACCCCTCCCTCCTTCTTCCCTTCCTCTCTCTGGAAGAGGGGGATACATCAAACCCCTCACTCCTTCTTCCCTTCCTCTCTCTGGAAGAGGGGGATACATCAAACCCCTCCCTCCTTCTTCCCTTCCTCTCTCTGGAAGAGGGGGATACATCAAACCCCTCCCTCCTTCTTCCCTTCCTCTCTCTGGAAGAGGGGGGATACATCAAACCCCTCCCTCCTTCTTCCCTTCCTCTCTCTGGAAGAGGGGGGATACATCAAACCCCTCCCTCCTTCTTCCCTTCCTCTCTCTGGAAGAGGGGGATACATCAAACCCCTCCCTCCTTCTTCCCTTCCTCTCTCTGGAAGAGGGGGATACATCAAACCCCTCCCTCCTTCTTCCCTTCCTCTCTCTGGAAGAGGGGGATACATCAAACCCCTGCCTCCTTTGCTTGGCTCTGGTGATCTCGAAGATAATCACAGTTTGGAAATCTATAAAGCCAACTCCTCTGAACGCTGGTCGGGGACATAGAGACTGGAGGAGACATGGGGGTCAATACATCTATAGCCTATCACTACTTAGACTACAACAACACTGTCTGGACTGATGGATCAAACAGCGATTTTATTTAACAGGTTGAGAGCAGAATGTCTGGTGGTGAGAAGAGTTCACCATGCTGTATGCTAGATGTGCTTGTCATAGTTCATCAACATGGCCAATACAAGTCTACGTTAATGGAGAGCTTCATAGCCCTCATTTTAGGGTGTTGAAGCCTCCTCAGGAATATGCAGCATAAGAAACAGATCTTGTTCACACCTGTTTTCATGTGTGTGTCTTGTGGTTTGTTTGTTGGCACATGTAGAGTTTTTAACAATAATGATCTCATTTTGAATCATGACACAATCAAATCAAATCCCATTTTATTTGACACACGCGCCGAATACTACAGATGTAGACATTACAGTGAAATGCTTACTTACAAGCCCTTAACCAACAATGCAGTTTTTTGTTGTTGAATTTGACCCCTTTTTCTCCCAAATTTCGTGGTATCCAATTGTTTTTAGTAGCTACTATCTTGTCTCATCGCTACAACTCCCGTACGGGCTCGGGAGAGACGAAGGTTGAAAGTCATGCGTCCTCTGATACACAACCCAACCAAGCCGCACTGCTTCTTAACAAGGCGCGCATCCAACCCGGAAGCCAGCCGCACCAATGTGTCGGAGGAAACACCGTGCACCTGGCAACCTTGGTTAGCGCGCACTGCGTCAAGCCCGCCACAGGAGTCGCTGGTGCGCGATGAGACAAGTATATCCCTACCAGCCAAACCCTCCCTAACCCAGACGACGCTAGGCCAATTGTGCGTCGCCCCACAGACCCAAACAAATCATGAGAAAACAAAAAGATAATTATTTTCAATGTGTCAAGTAATTAACAAAAAAACAGAGCAAACTAGAATGCTACTTGGCCCTAAACAGAGAGTACACAGTGGCAGAATACCTGACCACTGTTACTGACCCAAACTTAAGGAAAGCTTTGACTATGTACAGACTCAGTGAGCATAGCCTTGCTATTGAGAAAGGCCGCCGTAGGCAGACCTGGCTCTCAAGAGAAGACAGGCTATGTACACACTGCCCACAAAATGAGGTGGAAACTGAGCTGCACTTCCTAACCTCCTGCCAAATGTATGACCATATTAGAGACACATATTTTCCTCAGATTACACGGATCCACAAAGAATTTGAAAACAAACCCGATTTTGATAAACTCCCATATCTACTGGGTGAAATACCACAGTGTGCCATCACAGCAGCTAGATTTGCGACCTGTTGCCACAAGAAAAGGGCAACCAGTGAAGAACAAACACCATAGTAAATGTATTTTAAATGTATTTTCCCTTTTGTACTTTAACCATTTGCACATCGTTACAACACTGTATATATACAGTACATAATATGATATTTATAATAGCTTTATTATTTTGTATCTTCTGTGAGTGTAATGTTTACTGTTCATTTTTATTGTTTATTTCACTTTTGTTTATTATCTACTTCACTTGCGTTGGCAATATTAACATATGTTTCAAATGCCAATAAAGCCCCTTGAATTGAATTGGGGGGGGGGGGCTTGGATCCTCCCCCCTGGGCACGTCATGACAGTTGGATTAAAGGTTTATTTCAGCACATACTGTTTGACTAACTGCAGTAGGACAAACATACAAATTACAAGTCAATCGGGTCAACTTGTTTTTTACTCACTACTGCAGTTGATGATAGCTACTTCTACAAGTGACCTCAAATTAAGTTTTACATGTGGCATTAACCCATCTGCTTTAAATAAGTCGGCTTCTCTCACTATGATCAGTGATAGCTGAGTTGTATGAGAGAGAGAGAATGGAGAGAGAAAGTGAGAGACAGGCAGTATTTTTTTCTTCTTGGGAGAAGCTTATGCTCCTTGAGATTATTACTTTCCCCTGCTAGGGGATTTGTCACTGATCCCTTGTGTAGTGGTGGGTAGCCTAGCTATTTAGTGACGCTCCCTTGGGGACGGATGATACATATGTAGGATCTTAATTTGATCACCCTGTTGCAGGAGAACTTAACTGAAATGCAGGAAATGTAAAACTTCTGGTTTATTTGAGGTTTATTAAAAGCCTTCTGAAGTTTGTCATTTCCATTTTAGATTTGTACATACGAAAAATGTATCAACTCCTACAAAAATGTCCATTAATTACAATACAGATAATAATTCCAATTTCCTGTTGCTGCAGGATTATTTTCCTGCTGTAGCATGCTGGCTCAAATTAGTAGCCTACATCTGCACTGTAGCAGACTGAGCAAGATCTCTATTGCAGAGTAGAACATTTGCAGAGTAGAGCATTTGTAGATTGCTCATTCTACCCAAGATTACCCAGGTAGTGCTGGCAAATACTGCACACGCATAACTCCTGAAGGATAACTGTCAAATGTGTAGGAATACACAGACAATGCTGCATACAGCTGCACACACCTACACACACAGTAGACAAAAAGGTGTTAAACAAATCAAAATATATTTGATATTTGAGATTCTTCAAAGTAGCCACGCTTTTCCTTGATGAAAGCTTTGCACGCTTTTGGCATTCTCTCAACTAGCTTCATGAGGTAGTCACCTGGAATGCATTTCAATTAACAGATGTGCCTTGTTAAAAGTTAATTTGTGGAATTTCTTTCCTTCTTTAACGCGTTTGAGCCAATCCGTTGTGTTGTGAGAAGGTAGGATTGGTATACAGAAGATAGCCCTATTTGGTAAAAGACCAAGCTATATTATGGCAAGAACAGCTCAAATAACCAAAGAGCAACTACAGACCATCATTACTTTAAGACATGAAGGTCAGTCAATACGGAAAACTTCAAGAATTTCGAAAGTTTCTTCAAGTGCAGTCGCGAAAACCATCCAGCGCTATGAGGAAACTGGCTCTCATGAGGACCGCCACAGGAAAGGAAGACCCAGAGTTACCTCTGCTGCAGAGGAACAGTTCATTAGAGTTACCAGCCTCAGAAATGGCAGCCAAAATATATGCTTCACGGAGTTAAAGTAACAGACACATCTGAACATCAACTGTTCAGAGGAGACTGAGTGAATCAGGCCTTCCTGGTCAAATTGCTGTAAAGAAACCACTATTAAAGGACACCAATATTAAGAAGGGACTTGCTTGGGCCAAGAAACATGAGCAATGGACATCAGACCAGTGAAAATCTGTCCTTTGGTCTGATGAGGCCAAATTTGAGATTTTTGGTTCTAACCGCCGTGTCTTTGTGAGACGCAGAGTAGGTGAATGGATGATCTCTACAAGTGTGGCTCCCACCGTGAAGCATGGAATGGAGGAGGAGGTGTGATGGTGCTTTGCTGGTGACACTGTGATTTATTTAGAATTCAAGGCACACTTAACCAGCATGGCTACCACAGCATTCTGCAGCGATACGGCATCCCATCTGATTTGCGCTTAGTGGGACTATAATTTGTTTTTCCACAGGACAATGACCCAAGACCCAACACACCTCCAGGCTGTGTATGGGCTATTTGACCCAGAAGGAGAGTGATGGAGTGCTAAATCAGATGACCTGGCCTCCACAATAACCTGACCTCAACCCAATTGAGATGGTTTGGGACGAGTTGGACCACAGAGTGAAGGAAAAGCAACCAACAATTGCTCAGCATATGTGGGAACTCCTTCGAGACTGTTGGAAAAGCATTCCAGGTGAAGCTGGTTGAGCGAATGCCAAGAGTGTGCAAAGCTGTCATCAAGGCAAAGGGTGGCTACTTTGAAGAATCTAAAATCTAAAATAGATTTTGATTTGTTTAACACTTTTTTGGTTACTACATGATTCCATACGTGTTATTTCATAGTTTTGATTTCTTCACCATTATTCTACAATGTAGAAAATAGTAAAAAATAAAGTAAAACCCTTGAATGAGTAAGTGTGTCCAAACTTTTGACTGGTACAGTAGCACTAGAGAGCCCTTGTCTCTCTACTATTTTACCCATACTGTGAGTGCCTGACTTGGAGTTTCCAACTTTCTTCCCTCACCCCCCCCCCCCCCCCCTACTGTTACTGAGCTGTAGCTTGCATCACCAACAGCAGACTGACACATACACCATGTGCATCCTGCAGGACCTCTAGGACAGGCTGTGTTATCTCTCCTGTCAGCTGTACCAGCGTCTCAGTCAGTCGACCAGTCCTAATCCCATTATTACCCCCCCATTGAAAGAGCAACAGCAGGAAATAACACTAACGCTAGCCGGCCGGTGCCACGGTACAGTGCGTTACCCCCCCACCCACCTGTGGCACCGAGGCTGACACCCCGGGAGAAAAGGTCCAGAAAGACACAGCTCTTTAGGAAGCGTGACATGTACCGGGGAAAGCCTTCACCTGAAAAATTACAAAGTTCAATTTGTGGTTCAACTGTGCCGGTCCACAATGAAAATCCACTGATGTGCAGGAACCCACTTTAATAGCTCGTAGAGCATTTAAATGCCTCTATTTTACTGGAAGTTGGTTTAATGATGCAGTAGAGTCAGAGTGCCTGTGGTTATGAAAGCTTGAATTTGACTCCAGAGAGGAACAGTGTATTGACAGATAGGCCTCCATCAAATATATTTAAGATTGCTCTGAATTTTCCCTGGCAGTTTGGCTGATGCTTGCACTCCATACCAAGCAAATCCGATTGGCAGGAAATTGATCATAAGATAGTTGAGTGTTAGAACCCATTTTGAATGAGGCTATATTGTACTCCCAGAGGACTAACTGTTCTTTAGGGATTTGCATTGTCATGCTATTTTAGATGTCTCTATCTGGAATCAGCTGTCTTTCAAACCTCTCTTCTGCTGTACATTTGTCTCTTGTCACCTTCTTATCATCACCCTCTTAGATCTAATCACAAGTCAGTCACAGTTTAGTCCCAAAAGACCATGCAACTCTTCAATCAGAGATGTCACTCTCACTCTATTTCTAACAGGCCTAGCAAGTCCTCCAACACAGCTGCCAATCAAACTCATGAAAAAATTGACGAGCTATTTTATCAAAGTAATGGTGTGCACCAATACGATGAGATCACAACATCTTTAAAACAATTTCCCGCATCTGAATAATAAGACTGCATATAAACCATCAGATCTAGTAATGAAATGTTATTGAAGCAAATCCCAATAATGGCATCTACAGTCATTCTCTCCTCTTAGCAGAAACCCATCTTATGGGTCATTGGCAGGTACAGGATGTGTCAGAATGACATCCTAAATCTGGCAGTGTATCTGACACCTCTAATCCACAGGAAGATACATAAAACACCTCCTGCTCTGACGCCTTCACACCTCCTGACGTACAACGTCTGCTTTCTGATTGATTTACCAGCTGACGGTTCTATTAAGAGGCATGCTATGCTGATCATTTGGGAGGTGGGTTTGAGAAATCACACATTTCATGCCTGGCAGGCGCACCATCTAACTTCCTGATGACTGCATTGAAGGCTTAAAGGTCCATTGGTCCATTGTACATAACATTACACTCGAAAAGGATGGTGTGTATGTGTGGCTGACAGCAGTGCCTGGACAGGTGCTTTGCAGATTGGGGATGGAACAGAGAGAGGGATGAGTTAAAGAGGAGAGGTATAGAGGGGTGGGTCCTTTTTCTCTCTCTCCCTCTCTGGAGATCTGTGGAGTATGCTGTGGGAGAGTCTCTGATCTGTGGAGTATGCTGTGGGAGAGTGTCTGATCTGTGGAGTATGCTGTGGGAGAGTGTCTGATCTGTGGAGTATGCTGTGGGAGAGTCTGATCTGTGGAGTATGCTGTGGGGGAGTCTCTGATCTGTGGAGTGTGCTGTGGGGGAGTCTCTGATCTGTGGAGTATGCTGTGGGGGAGTCTCTGATCTATGGAGTATGCTGTGGGAGAGTGTCTGATCTGTGGAGTATGCTGTGGGAGAGTGTCTGATCTATGGAGTATGCTGTGGGAGAGTCTCTGATCTGTAGAGTATGCTGTGGGGGAGTCTCTGATCTGTGGAGTGTGCTGTGGGGGAGTCTCTGATCTGTGGAGTATGCTGTGGGGGAGTCTCTGATCTGTGGAGTGTGCTGTGGGGGAGTCTCTGATCTGTGGAGTATGCTGTGGGGGAGTCTCTGATCTGTAGAGTATGCTGTGGGGGAGTCTCTGATCTGTGGAGTGTGCTGTGGGGGAGTCTCTGATCTGTGGAGTATGCTGTGGGGGAGTCTCTGATCTGTGGAGTATGCTGTGGGAGAGTGTCTGATCTGTGGAGTATGCTGTGGGAGAGTGTCTGATCTATGGAGTATGCTGTGGGAGAGTCTCTGATCTGTGGAGTATGCTGTGGGAGAGTCTCCGATTTGTGGAATATGCTGTGGGAGAGTCTGATCTGTGGAGTATGCTGTGGGAGAGTCTCTGATCTGTAGAGTATGCTGTGGGAGAGTCTCCGATTTGTGGAATATGCTGTGGGAGAGTCTGATCTGTGGAGTATGCTGTGGGAGAGTCTGATCTGTGGAGTATGCTGTGGGAGAGTCTGATCTGTGGAGTATGCTGTGGGAGAGTCTGATCTGTGGAGTATGCTGTGGGGGAGTCTGATCTGTGGAGTCTGATCTGTGGAGTATGCTGTGGGGGAGTCTGATCTGTGGAGTATGCTGTGGGAGAGTCTGATCTGTGGAGTATGCTGTGGGAGAGTCTGATCTGTGGAGTATGCTGTGGGAGAGTCTGATCTGTGGAGTATGCTGTGGGAGAGTCTGATCTGTGGAGTATGCTGTGGGGGAGTCTGATCTGTGGAGTATGCTGTGGGAGAGTCTGATCTGTGGAGTATGCTGTGGGAGAGTCTGATCTGTGGAGTATGCTGTGGGAGAGTCTGATCTGTGGAGTATGCTGTGGGAGAGTCTGATCTGTAGAGTATGCTGTGGGAGAGTCTGATCTGTGGAGTATGCTGTGGGAGAGTCTGATCTGTGGAGTATGCTGTGGGAGAGTCTGATCTGTGGAGTATGCTGTGGGAGAGTCTGATCTGTGGAGTATGCTGTGGGAGACTTAATGGGCTTCCAAAGAGCTGGAGTAGTGGGCCGGCTTTCATCAGCCCCATTCACAACTCCTCCTGATGTCCCACCACACTACTTCTGCTGTCCTCTAAAGCTCTGACTAATGTCTCTAGAGAGTGTGTGTGTGTGTGTGTGTGTGTGTGTGTGTGTGTGTGTGTGTGTGTGTGTGTGTGTGTGTGTGTGTGTGTGTGTGTGTGTGTGTGTGTGTGTGTGTGTGTGTGTGTGTGTGTGTGTGTGTGTGTGTGTGTGTGTGTGTGTGTGTGTGTGTGCGTGCGTGCGTGTGTGTGAGAGAGTAACTGGGACTCCCGTTTGGTCATGTTACATCATCTCCCTAATCATCCCAGGCCCAGCCAGCCAGTTCATCACGTTATCACTGACAGGAAGGATAAGAGCTGGTTGATGCCATTAGCTATTGACTTTAGTGGTATTATGACACACACAGCAACTGCCCACTGGCTTTAGTGCACAACCTTGTAAAGTTGTGAGTGGAGAGGGAGGCTAAGCTCTCATTTATGGCTGGTCATATTCGGTTCAGAAAGGCTGGGCCCGAGCTTGAACTTCTAATGGCATGGCTTTCTTCCTGACCTCATCTCTTGATAGTACTTTTCAGCATCAATATTTTAACTCTTCTTCTCTCTGTTTTTTCTCTCCAAAACCTTCTTTGTGACCATCACTTTCCATTTTCTTTAATGTGCTTTTATCTTTTCCTCCCTGCTGGTCTTCATCCCCTCCCTTCGTTGACATCTCTTATCCACCTCCTCTCTTTCCCCCAACAAGGCACCATGTGATGTCTCTCACTTGCCTCCATTTTAAAGAAGTGTGAGAAATGGAGAGCCACACTGTGCAAAGATCCCCAACAGCAACAGTACTGTATGAGTGCTGAACAGACTGTGTGTATTTAAATGCCAAATCATGCATTTTCATGCATAGGCACGAGTTAGGCCCAATCCCCAGACTGAGGGATTGTGACAGACACCTATGATAAATTAAAGACACGGTAAAGAGTAGCACACACACACACACTCAAACACACACACACACACACACACACACACACACACACACACACACACACACACACACACACACACACACACACACACACACACACACACACACACACACACACACACACACACACACACACACACACACACACACACACACACACACACACACACACACACACACACACACACACACACTCAAACACTCACACACACCTGAATAAATAGACCAACAGACAGTACTGCCTGTAAGCAGCAGAGGAGCCAGACGGTGACAACATATGTCTCCCATTAGTGAAGCTTTGTGCTGTTTTGTTCTGCACAGAAACCTCTGGATCAATAAACCACTAGCAACCAAATGGGCCTTTTAATGTTTGATGCTAATGCCAGCTTCCGTCTATGGGGACCCATTGGACCAGTGCTGAGTGCAGCAATGTGCGGCCACTTACCCGTATGGGCAGCCTAGTGGTCCAAACAGAGCCAGGAAACAGGTCATTGAAATGCCTCCATAACGCACTCAAGAGCCCCCTTGGCTCCTTTGTTTGCTTGTGGAAGCCATATCCAAACGGAGCAAGGAGCCCCTGCCGAATACATGAATGATAATCACCTTCCTGCGTGTTCAGGCATTTGCCTTGGTGAGGGTGGGAAATAGGGATGGTCAGTGGAGTTCTTGTTTCCATCCAGGATGGCGAGCCGAGCACCAATCTGCTTCCTCACTAGAGCCAGACAGGCAGGCATTGTCATGCTGCCAGAGCCGACCCATCCATCACATCCTCCACTAGAGTGGAGAAGCGCCTGGCATTTGGTGGAAGTTGTCACAGGATGAGTGTGATTATCATCGACCGACCATGCAGTGTGGTTGTGATGGAGGGGGCTTCCTGTCAGTCTTAGTTCGGGAGTTAATTGGTCCGCAGTGATCGGGGTGGTCAAGGCGACGCAAGTTGGGAGAGAGGGAGGATGGAGGGAGGCAGGGCGGATGGTCCAGCTGCTCCAGTTTGCAGGCAGCTACTGGGCTGAGTGCAGACTGGGCATGTCTACCCGAGAAGTGCTGTGTGCGGTGGGCCAGTTAAGCAGATTATTCAAGAGTGTTCATAGTAGTAAAGGAGACAGACTTGTTTAGGTATTGTATTGCTGTGACGGGAACATGTCAGTTGGTTTCATGTACATTTCCTTCTGGCGTTGCTGTTCAAATGCCTACAGGTAGATTGTTCTCATCAGACGTTCATCCGCTCCTCTGCTTTTAAGGAGAGGTGCATCTTCGCTATGAGCTGTCTTTGGCAGACACTCACAACAGCCAGTTGGTCCTGGATAGAAGTCTGACTACACTGAGCCTAGAAGGTTTTGACAATCATGCCTGGGATCTGTAGCTGCAATGAGAAAATAAAAGTACAATATATTTCCATTTACTACTCCCCAGGAACGTCTTTAATAGCCCATTCCACAGTGACCTCAACATGGCATGGACTGTTGAGTTGATAAAACATATTTGTCACCTGTATTTTTGGAGAATCTCAGTGGTGAAAAGGCCCCATAACTAGGCAGAGATCGTCAAAAATAATTATCTTAATTGAAATGACGTAAATATTTACAATATGTTTAGTAGTGTGTTTTTTTGGCATCATACAGGCCGTGTTAGTCCGTTTGTTGATCACCCCCCTGTATAGTCTGAACATGATCAGATCTGTACCGTATTATAAAGACTGTATGCAGAACATCTCAGAGTAGGCCTGCTGATCTAGGATCTGTCCATATAATCATACTCATGATGATCTAAAATGCAAAACCGATCCTAGATCAGCACTCCTGCCCTGAGAATCATTTTGTGGATACCAACCAAGCGGTCACCACTGAGGGATAAGCAGTGTCTTTCTTTCATGTGGAAAAACAAGGTGCTGATGTAAACACTCTGGCTGTGTTCATTGGGCAGGGCTTCCGTTTGAACTCAGTCTGGGACGAGAATGCTGTGGAATCCTCCGGATAATCTCCATGCTGGTGTTTGTGTTCAACATGAATTTACGGCGAGGCTCCTGCAGCTGTACAGACGGATGGTGTTGTGGGTCTCAGACCAACATCTGTCAAGCAGCATTAACACCCATTCATTATGTTTTTTAAATCAGTGGTTTGTGTTACTTGTTACAGAGATGAGTTGAAGGATCGTTGCCTTTGCTGGATCACTCGATGATTGTATGCATCCGCTTTAAAGCCACAACCTGGAGTCTGTGTGCATTCTGTACCAGTTTAAATTCTGCAAAGTAACTTTCACTGTGATGCTTGTTTACAAGCTTGGGTAAATTCTGATGTATGAGACGACACCACTGGAGTGCGTCTGCATGCCACTGGGATTTTGTCTGTCTGTCAAGATGCAATCATGACATGCAGGTTAAAACTCCAATCAACTGTGCATCAATTATATTCATTTTGGGTGGGTCGAAAACACATGAAACGTTAATGGATATTTAGCTGGGAGATTAACATTGGGTTGTTATTTTACCTAACATTCATATGGTCCTCTTTTAAGATGTTTTTTTTTGTAGAATTTTGACCTGGAGTCATACATCATCTTGTGTTTCTCTACTCCAAGGACTCATCTACAGAAAAAAAGGGAAACCTAGTTGGTGTTTAGTTATCTTTAATTCATCTCTTATCGTGTGTTTTTCAAGCATCTTTGTGGGTTTGTATCTTCCTGATATACAATAAGGAGGGGACTTGCAGCATCTGAAACGGAACCACGTTTGCGCTTGACACGTGCGTGTGTACATTTATTTTTGCAAGGTTTTTTACATGCAACTTGGCCGGTGTCGTTCGCGTGTCTGGCTGCATTTTGTGTTGTTGTCTTTGCTCCATTAATAGATGTGTTAAAGATAGTGTGACAGTGTATGGTGATTTAAGACAGATAAACAAACATGGCTGTCATCTGCAAGGAGCTTTTGCTCATTTTATAGAAATATATTTGCTTAACCCACCTACTTAACCCCCCGACATTGATCATGCACGTCTTATACACCTGCATTGTTTGCTGTTTGGGGTTTTAGGCTGGGTTTCTGTACAGCACTTTGAGATATCAGCTGATGTACGAAGGGCTATATAAATAAATTTGATTTGATTTGATTATAAAACTGACGTCAAGTATAACACTATCAACCACACTTAAAGCTAGAATCCGTCATTTAAACAATAGTGAAGAGCATCCCCGCCCGTTTTGCAAAAAAAATCTAAGTGATTGGGCTGGAGAAATGTAACCACTCTAAAATTCACGGACAGAGCTATAGATGCAAGGACTAACCACCAATGATATCGAAAGCATAGTTTTAACCATGTTTTTAGGCTATACGGTGTTTGTTTACATTTACCTTGTTTATCAACATTGGAGTAAAACAAGTTTATATTTAGGGTTCTGATGGGGCACAACAGTTGAACTAAACTCATGAGGCATGTATTAGTTATATTCATCAAGAATCAATTGGCAGCCTATAATTTACAAGTCCAAGAATGGATGTAGCAACTAAGAATTCAAGCTTTAACACATTGTTTATTTCCCCTTCCTGGCTGATTGAACAGCTGGAATACAGAGATCTCTCTCTGGTTGTAGAACTGCTGAAGTTCTGAACTCCTTTACCCGTCAAGGAATCAATATGCAGACGGGGGGGTGGAACTTACCCGCAGCCAGCTGTATCCAGCCGCAGATCTTGTAGACGGTGCCTGTGCTGCAGAAGAAGAAGAGCGTGAAGCAGCCGATGCATCCGATGACCAGCGCCATGGACATCCCGATGAAGACGGACGCGGCTTTGAAGGCGCTGGAAGGGATCGTGCTGAACTCCATGAAGCTGCCCTGGCACGTCAGGTCCCGGGACAGCCCGTTTCCGATGCAGTAGTGGAAGAGGCCGAAGTAACCGGCCTGCGGCGTGTCCATCCCGTCTCCGATCCAGTAGGGCTGGATAAAGCACACCACGTTGACTATAGCGAAGAGGATGGTGAAGATGGCCCACAGAACCCCGATAGCGCGGGAGTTCCTCACATAGTTGGTCTGGTAGATTTTGGCAGCCTCGGAAGCGGGAAGCATGGTTGTTGGAGCCCCAGGCACCATCATTCAATCTCTAAAGGTTTTTACATTTACGAACTGTTCACACACAGAGCTTGAATCAAGCACAAAGCACATCCCGGCTGCGTCAATGTGACATGATATCCCCGACTAAACTGCTCCCCTCTGGGCGAGTGTTCAGCCTACTAAAGCCTTGCAGCTTGCACTGTGCTTGGGTCCGCCACCGTTTTCCTTATCTTTATTGAATGGTAGGCTGGGTATCCGAGAGATATTACGAATAATACCGAGGAGGAATCTTCTGAATGAATGATCACTGAGATAACAGCATGTAATAATCACCGGGTGTTAATTCGAAACGGCCATAGTAGGCTAAACAAGCATCCTACGGTCAGAACTGCATTCGATTGAGGGCGCAGAGATGAATAATCAATGAAAATTGCTACAATCCACCGAGAGCAGCTGAGATCCCCATTCACAGACGTGGCCACTACCGTAGTGGTCAAGGCTACAATCTCATTTTCCACCGAATGCCAATTTTCCCGAGGTGTCGGAGGTGCATTTAACTGAGATGATGAAGTCGCGAGTGTTGACAATTTGCTCACTGTGCATGATGCGCTCTGCGTCCATATTTGACCAAAGAACACCTGTATTCCAGGCAGGCGCAGTCCGACTGTCACAACCGATAGGCCTATCAAAGCCCCTCTGATAAAGCACCATACGCAATACAGCCTATCCCCTAATCCCACTCTCTCATGCCCCAGTGCAACGATGGAATGGGAGACTTCTGAAATAAAATCGTTAAATATAAAAAGCAACACTCCTATTTGATTTAGTCTAGGTTGGCACTGACCTTCGACGCATAATATTGAAGTTTCAGCTTTCTCTCTCTCTCCCTCTCTCGGCGTTGATCTGTGTCCACCGAAATGGGATGGTTTCTTTCGCACATCAAGACGCTCTGGTGTTTAGCGCACAGTGAGCAAGTACGCATCAACATCAAGGGCAGGCTATAAAACTCAGCCCTGCGACATGGCATTTTATCACGAAGTCGTGATATAGGCTAAACTTAATCATGACTGCAATGGCTGGGTAATCACTATAAATGCAATCATCTGTTTGATAGCCTACTCAAAGTCTCCAACTGTGTGTGCTATGCAGCGGGCAACAGTATGCACAGTGCTCAGTGGTACGGTTGACTTGATGCTCTTCTTGTTGATCACTTGATGATTCTGAAGTGGCTTTGACTGCTCTGCCAGTACCTTCTCTCAGTGCAGTCTATTCTTCTTCAGGATTATCCTTCTCAAAGCTGCATGTGGCGTATTTCTCCCCACGGCACGGCGAGGTAGCCTATAGGCCTAACAAGAAAAACAAACAAGGTGTACACAGGCATGAAAGCATTTTATGTTCATTTATTTAGGAGAAGGCTTGTGGTTACAATTATTGTGCAGCTGAGAAAATAACTTTATATTTACAGTAGCATACCTATTAGTTTATGAATGGCGTAAGACAAATTGAATCATTCTCAATCTGAAAAAAAAACCCAAAGAAATTACAAACTTCATAGCTGTAAAAGAAGACGAGGTGACCATTTACACAGACTCTGAGCAAAGTGTGTGTTCAGGTTTCTTAGATGGGTGACCCGTTGAAATCATGAAAACTATGAAACCTTGCGCTAGAATGATGTCTGTCATTCTGTCAATTGTAATTCAGCAATCTAACTTTTGGTATTAAATGGAAGTTATTGTCAGTTTTTTTATATATATAATAACCATGTTAACATGTATTTCTCGAAAAGCAAATGTATAGTACTGTCCCAATTCCAACGAATGGTGTTTGAATAGTGGCATATGGATCTTTTTGTTCAGCTACAAAAATGCTCAAATTAAACCTTTAATCAATTTAAATGTAATTTAATTCATTCGATATTCTAAAAATACATAGAAATATGTTGCTGTAGTTGTTCATAACATCTCAAAATAAATTATATAGGCTATGTATCACATAAAACAGCATAGGATGATGGTGGAAGGAATTAGAGGGAAATAACAAGTATGACGGTAAGGATAGAAAGAAAGGACATGTAAGAAAGAGAGAATAGAAACATTTATGATTAAAAAAAAACGAATTCATGAAAAGGGACAGCATTTGGGGAATAATAGAACTTTTACCAAGAGCTTGGAATCTTCCCAAATCAATATTCATAGGGCATGGGGTGAGTCTAGTAGTATAAGGTTTTTGTCACGACATGGTGAAAACTGAGCGTGTTTTATACAGTATATAGGCCTAAGCCTCTACAAAGTCGGATAGATGATTTCACAATAAGCTCCAGGTGAAGTGGGACAGTAATGCATTTCTAATGAGACAATGTTGTCCCACGTCATCTACTAACTAGCCAGTAGTGTCCCGCTGTAAACGCTATATGATAAGTAAGGGTTCTGATGTTGTTTTGGGGTTGAAGCATCCACTATATAATGCATTGTTTCAGCATAAACATTTAGTTAAGACCTTCATTGAAATAAATATAATTTGAGTAGGGTAGACTGATGTTGATTGTCTACATAGCGATCTACCAAAAAGTGTTTAATGAGGAGAAATATCAGGTCAATAAAAAATCATATAAAAAATAACAATTTTCTACTCATCCTTAATTCACAGTGTTCTCACGTTCTGTTTCCAATCCTGCAGGTACCATGATACAATTAAATAACCATCTCAAACAAAAACCAACTACACAAAATGGTAAAGCTGTCAAGTAAAATCATCGGTAGTTTGATTAGTATGGAAGCTCTGTTCTTTTGAGAGAGTGGCGCAGGCGGGGGTAATGATTGCCACTGACCTCACTTAGCCAGGAGTAGCCTACCAGCTTCCATCAAGCCGCGGATACAGATCTACAGGGTTGCAAAACTACGGGTAATTGACCAACGTTACTTACATCTTCGGTAATCTATGGCAACAGGTAATCTATGGTAACTGGAAATGTAGGCCTATACTTGAATAACAATTTTAAAAATGTATTCATATATAGTATTCATTTTTTATATGGTCCATATTGTGGGGCTTCTAGTGGATAGACCATATGTTCAAAAACAAATAGCCTAATTAGGCTGATGAGTGGCATTTATTTTCAATGAACTCTTCCAAGTGTTGACTTATTTCACAACTTCAACCAGTTTGGCGTCAAAACATTTACAACAAAGCAGTCAAATAAGTGTGTAAACAATATAAAAGATATTTCATGCTAAAACCCTCATATTAAACACCAATGGTATTCAGTAAGCTGGTAGTTTATTTAAGTGTTAATGCCCGAGAAGCCGGTGTTTGAACATTTTTGCAATGAAACAAAATGGCCTCAATTAAATCACTCGATTTCATACATCCAAAACATTGCAAATAGGGGTGACAGCATTTGGTGATAGTGGCATTACGTTGCAAATAGACAACTACAACTCCCAGAGTCAACTGCTTTAACCTGGTGGTGATTGGCTTGTAAAAGAGACAGGAAATTGTGACGTGGCATTTGGAGACGCGGGAAACTCTTGACATGTTTACAGGGATGTTGGATATGGGTAATTTCATTGCATGAACTCCAACCAGGTAACATTATTCAGTATGCTTGCAGTAACAAAACTTTCAACAACTTAACATTACCCTTGAGGTTCCACGAGAGCTACACTGTTGTTGTCAGTTGAGTTAGCTAGCTAGGTAGCACTGCTGCAGAGGAAGGGAAGCAAGGACAATTTGCACAATGCACTGCTAGTTTGAAAAGAGTTAACGTTACCTTGTTCTGTAACTGTCTCTTTATTTCTGTTATAGGCCAAACTACTTTGTAAGTCATACACTTTATGGTTTGGTGTGTGTCTAAAAGTAGCCTAAACTATGGCAGCACAACTTCAGCACCTAGGGTATGAGGATGAAAAGTTGCAGCGCGTGATGGAGAGATTGCCTTGCAGAGATGTCCAGGCGAGCATGCTGCTGGCGTTGATGGGAGAGGTCTGTGTCTGATTTGAAACATTGTAACATCAAGCACATTACGGTAAACAGTTTAATAAAGGTTAAATAAAACAACAGATAGTTAGCTGGCTATGACTATCTAACACTGGAACTCTTCCAAGTCAAGTTACATTACAAATGTATTGCCATCGGGGCCTGTCGGTTTAACTGCTAAACTGCTTACACTGTACTGCATGATTGTAGCGGGTTTATTAACGTGTTAATTCAATTAGCTATGTTGACAATGACGTTACTTTAGCTCATATGATAACAAAGTTGTAGGCTGTGTGTAGCGGGTTTGGCTTGGAAAGTTTTTTTTTTTGAGAGTATATGCGAGAAGGAATACAACGTGGCTGCTATGAAAGTGAACTGGGTTTACGTGTGATCAGGGGTGTATTTATTTAGATGATTCTGTTGAAAATTCAAGTATCATGTAGTAGCCTAAATCAATGTTACATTGAACTGGGTAAATGGAATATGAATGACAGTCATCCAATATGCTGTAATAGAAATAAGGCTATGATAATAAAATAAAAAATGATTGTCCTCCTTCATCTTAAACAGCACCCACCGCCACAATTACATAATATGTTCCAAAAAAAATTCTAGCCCAAATATGTGAATCATTGTATTGACACTTTAATACATGGTATACTTTTTGTGCCTACAGCCAGAGCAATGCAGCTACCCTTCCATTTTCATTTATGGTCATCGTGCCACAGGAAAAAGCCATGTGATACACACCTTGCTGAAGGAACTGGAGCTTCCCTATGCCACAGTGAGCTGTGTGGAATGTGTCTCTGTAGGACTGCTGTTTGAGCAGGTTCTCCTCTCCCTCTTTGGCTCCGACTCTGCCTCCCTACTGTCCCGCACTCCCTCCCTGTCAGACTTCGTACGAGTCTACAAACAACTGTGTGTCCAGGCCTCGGCCAAGCAGACACGATACATTGTGAGTAAAAATCATCCTCACCTGTGATATTCATGCTTGATAATCCACTTCTTTTAAAAATTGCATCCTCAGTTACATTGCAGGCTCTCTTTCTGATGAAGTATAACATGAATTGTTATAAAGCATAATTTGTGTTTTATAATGTATGATGAAACGGTTACAGTGACCTCTGCTGTGTGTATCTGGGTAGGTGCTGGACCGGGCTGAGCTCCTTAGAGATATGGAAGCCAATCTCCTCCCTGCCTTCTTGCGCCTTCAGGAACTGGTAAGAGTCATGTCACCTGTTGAGCATTCTACTTCATTAAGTTGCAGACAGACTGAGTGATGGATGGTGAACTAGCGCAGAAGGGTCCCTTTTTGATTGATAACCTTGATTTTAATGTTTCAAGGAGACACACGAATAAGTGCTTTGAAAGGCAGAGATGAGGAAGAATGACAATCATTCTTGATAATCATTCTTTGCATATTAATTCTGAACCTCAAAAGTGCAGATAGACGACCAGAATGTTTAGTTTAGTTTTCGTTTAGTTTTTAAAGCTGAATGCCCCCTGTCTTTATCTTGGTAGAAGTGTTTTAAAAACTCGTCCCCTTGCATTGATATTGTAGTGGTACTGTAAAGGTGTAGTTGACTGCTAAATGTTGAAAACAAACAGTTGTATTCTTTGTGAATCCACAATGTGATCTGATCCTGTACCTCGACGTAATGGACACTGTTTCCCTGGCAGGTCGACGACAATGTGACGGTGATCCTGCTCAGTGAGATTGTGTGGGATAAGTTCCGACCCAACACTGGCTGTTTTGAACCACTGCTGCTCCACTTCCCTGACTACAGTAAAGGTACAGCTGTCAACAGATAAGCATCTATGGCCTTTAGCATTGAATTAGGTACAGATAGATGAGTGGCAGTGGAGGCTGCTGAGGGGAGGACGGCTCATCATAATGTCCGCAAAGGCGCAAATGGAATGGCATCAAACACCTGGAAAACGTGTGTGATGTATTTGATTCCATGCCACTGATTCTGCTCCAGTTATTACCACGAGCCTGTTCTCCCCAATTAAGGTGCCACCAACCTCATGTGATTAGTGAGAACTCTTTGTACATGTGGTTTTGCACCAACACTTGAGAAATGACTGTGACTAAGATGGCACCGAAGAGGATGGCTGACGTTTTACATGCTCCTGACCAATGCTCCTGACCTATTTTGTTAGTTTTTCTTAGCATTATTTTCAACTTATTTTGTACATATAGTTGCTGCTACCGTCTCTTATGACTGAAAATAACTTCTAGACATCAGAACAGCGATTTACTAACCACGAACTGGAAGAAGCTTTTTCCTTTAACGAGTCCGAAGGATATACTGCTCTCCCGGGAACAGGCCTGGTAAGACAAGGGGTAGGGTTGTGTGTCTATTTGTCAATAACAGCTGGTGCGCAATGTTTAATATTAAAGAAGTCTCAAGGTATTGTTCGCCTGAGATAGCTTATCATAAGGTACTCTATAGACCACACTATCTACCAAGAGTTCTCATCTATATTATTTGTAGACGTCTGTTTACCACCACAGACCGATGCTGGCACTAAGACCGCACTCAACCAACTCTGTAAGGCCATTAGCAAACAAGAAAATGCTCATTTAGAAGCAGCACTCCTAGTGGCCGGGGACTTTAATGCAGGGAAACTTAAGTCAGTTTTACCACATTTTTATCAGCATGTCACATGTGCAACCAGGGGGGGGGGGACTCAAGACCACCTTTACTCGACACAGAGAGATGCATACAAAGCTCTCCCCGCCCTCCATTTGGCAAATCTCACCATAATTCTATCCTCCTGATTCCTGCTTACAAGCTAAACCTAAAGCAGGAAGTACCAGTGACTCGCTCAATACGGAAGTGGTCAGATGACGAGGATGCTACGCTACAGGACTGTTTTGCTAGCACAGACTGGAATATGTTCTGGGATTCATCCATTGGCATTGAGGAGTATACCACCTCAGTCATCGGCTTCATCAATAAGTGCCCCAACCAGTAACCATGGATTACAGGCAACATCCGCATCGAGCTAAAGGCTAGAGCTGCTGCTTTCAAGGAGCGGGACAATAATCCGGACGTTTATAAGAAATCCCTCTATGCCCTCAGACCAACCATCAAGCAGGTTAAGTGTCAATACAGGATTAAGATTGAATCCTACTACACTGGCTCTGACGCTCGTTGGATGTGGCAGGGCTTGAAAACTATTACAGACGACAAAGGGAAACCCAGACGCGAGCTGCCTAGTGACGCGAGCCTACCAGACAAGCTAAATGCCTTTTTATGCTCGATTTGAGGCAAGCAAAACTGAAGCATGCACAAGAGCACCAGCTGTTCTGGATGACTTTGTGACAACTCACTCGGTCGCCGATGTAAGCAAGAGCTTTAAACAGGTCAACATTCAAAAAGCCCCGGGGCCAGATGGATTACCAGGACGTGTACTCCGAGCATGGGCAGACCAACTGGCAAGTGTCTTCACTGACATTTTTAACCTCTCCCTGGCTGAATCTGTAATACCTACATGTTTCAAGCAGACCACCATAGTCCCTGTGCCCAAGGAAGCGAAGGTAACCTGCCTAAATGATTACCGCCCCATAGCACTCATGTTCGTAGCCATGAAGTGCTTTGATAGGTTGGTCATGGCTCACCATAGTCCCATGAAGCTCATCACTAAGCTAAGGACACTGGGACTGAACACCTCCCTCTTCAACTGGATCCTGGACTTCCTGACGGGCCGACCGCAGGTGGTAAGGGTAGGAAACTTCACGTCTGCCACGCTGATCCTCAACACTGGGGCCCCTAGGGTGTGTCCTTAGTCCCTTCTGTACTCCCTGTTCACCCACGACTGCGTGGCCAAACACGACTCCAACACAATCATTAATTTTGCAGACTACACAACAGTGGTAGGCCTGATCACCGACAACAATGAGACATCCTATAGGGAGGAGGTCAGAGAACTGGCAGTGAGCAAGACAAAGGAGCTGATCATGGACTACAGGAAAATGTGGGCCGAACAGGCCCCCATTAACATCAACGGGGCTGTAGTGGAGCAGGTCGAGATTTTCAAGTTCCTTGGTGTCCACATCACCAACAAACTATCATGGTCCAAACACATCAAGACAGCCGTGAAGAGGGCACGACAAAACCTTTTCCCTCTCAGGAGACTGAAAAGATTTGACATGGGTTCCCAGATCCTCAAAAAGTTCTACATCTGCACCATTGAGAGCATCCTGACCGTTTGTATCACTGCCTGGTATGACAACTGCTCGGCATCTGACTGTAAGGCACTACAGAGGGTAGTGCGTATGGCCCAGTACATCACCGGGGCCAAGCCTCCTGCCATCCAGGACCTATATACTAGGCGGTGTCGAAGAAAGGCCCATCAAATTGTCAGACTCCAGTCACCCATAGACTGTTCTCTCTGCTACCACACGGCAAGCGGTACCGGAGCGCCAAGTCTTGGACCAAAAGGCTCCTTAAAAGCTTCTACCCCCAAGCCATAAGACTGCTGAACAATTAATCAAATGGCCACCGGACTATTACATTGACACTCCTCCATTTGTTTTCTACACTGCTGCTACTCACTGTTTATCATCTATGCATTGTCACTTCACCCCTACCTACATGTACAAATGACTTCAACTGGTCTGTACCCCTGCACACTGACTCGTTACGGGTACCCTCTGTATATAGCCTCGTTATTGTGTTAATAAAAAGTATTTATTGATTTGATTTTTTACTTTAGTTTATTTGGTAAATATTTTCTTAACTCTTCTTGAACTGTACTGTTGGTTAAGGGCTTGTAAGTAAGCATTTCACGGTAAGGTCTACACTTGTTGTATTCAGTGCATGTGACATAAAGTTTGATTTGATTTTGACAGAACACAACAAACAAAGGCAAACGTGAGAGAATATGTCGAGAAAATGAACACTTAGGCTTTAATCAAAGTTTGAAAGAATGTCAGAGTTCCTGTACATAAAATGACTACAGTCGTGTGAGAGAGTCTTTGTGTGTGACTTCATTTGAGGCAGGCGTTGACTGTGTGTGTTGTTCCTGTGCAGGGGAGCTGCAGCAGATCCTGTCTGAGGACAGCCACCCATCCTACTCCCCAGAGCTCTACTCTGCCTTCATCAACATCCTACTGGGAGTCTTCTACTCTGTCTGCAGGGACCTCCGAGAGCTCAGACACCTGGTCAGTTATGCATACTCATAGTAACAACTGAACTCTCAGACACATGCTCACACATTCAGACCACACTCAGTAAGGACACAGACACATTCACAGTAACTCTCAACTCTCACATAGCTGTTAACACGCTGTCATGACACACTCTGACAAAGAACTAGCTCTTGCACGTCTCTCTAGATGTATCTTGATGCCCCCATGTATGTTTAAAGAAAATGTATGGCATACACACTTATCCAGTCCTTTAATATCTATTCTGGGGGCTTAAAGAAATATCAATAGGTTGGTGCAAGGGGTTCATTTCAGATTAGGCAACAGTTTGCTCTGTTGTACGGACACACTCTCCATGCTACCCTTTGAGGATTCAGTATGAGTTTGTTTCCAGGCTATCCATCACTATTTTATTTAGTCCACTTGAGTTACTACGTCTACGGATTGGGATTTTCTTTGATATGCAGAATTGTAATAATGATCCAACGCAGACATGTTGTTTACATTGTCAGAGTCTGTACTTGTTGTCCTTATTTGTAATTCTCCTTTCAAACAGGCTGCCCTCCATTTCTCTAAATTCGTTGAACCTTTGGAGCAAGGCAAAGGTAATATATTCATATTTCTAGAACAGTAATAACTACATGAATATTTAAATGACTTTGCTGTCTCCCCTTAGTGTCTCTGTACTTTAATTTGATGATGGATTCCTTTCATGTCATCCTCTCTCTAGCTTGTCTCTCAGATTATCAATGTTTAAATTCCAACCTTTATTTTCTCTGCCCTCAGTGAAAGAGAGTGACACTCACAAGCTGTGGAGGAACATCGAGCCTCACCTGAAGAAGGCCATGCAGACGGTGTACCTGCGAGAGGTGTCCAGGTCTGTCTGTGTACATCTGCCTCAGCCAAACATGATCGAGTCCCATTGATTTAGCTTCCGTGACCGACCTTCTCTCATGGACTGACGACAGGCAGCCTTAATTCCGTTTTCCGGCTTTTATTACACAACAGCGGCTCAGTGCTGCTGGCTCTGTAATAGTGGTGTGTCCCCTGATTTCGTCATGTCTCTGTTCTGCTCAGTGTGCAGTGGGAGCAACAGCTGCAGATGGAGGAGAAGGAGGCAGGAGTCGTGAGAGGTAGGCAAGGAGAAGTGTGGACACACCGATACACACAGATACATATGCACGCATGCACTGAGAAAAAAACCGGTGGAAATAATAATCTAGTTAGAATCTAGTGACCAGGACCAGTTCACACACTCCCAGACCCCAGCTATCCCCTTGTTTGTGTTGCTGCTTGTCCCCAGCCTGAGAGGGAGTTCAGGAGAGTGGACCCTCTAAACTACCCCTATGTTTATCCCTGAATGGAGGGTCCACTCCAGACTCATTGGTACTAGATACCCAGACAGTGGAAACAACAGCAGGTGTTTCTCTCATCTCCTATCCACAAGCCGTCTGTAGATGTTGTACATGTTTCCCAGGTAAAGACATTGAGAGCTTCCTCTGCCTTTCTCAGGTCTGTCTGCTCATGCCCATGTGGAGTTGCCTTACTACTCCAAGTTCCTGCTGATAGCTGCATACCTGGCCTCCTACAACCCTGCTCGCACTGACAAACGCTTCTTCCTCAAGGTACCTGTTCTCTCCTCAGCACCTGAACCTCCTTCACCTCACCATCTCAAAAGCTAGACACATGACTGTAAAGTCATAAAGTCATCATTGGAATAGGAGTCAGTTGTTAAACATCAATGCCACCTGCTATTCACCAACTCTTTGCCTGCTACTTTTCCTACTCATATTTCTTTTTTTTCCTTTTCTCTTTTTTTGTGTGGGGGGGGGGTAGACCAGCTTTAACATTGCAGATGGATTGTAGTTTCTATCAATGTAATTGTTTGCATAACCCCCCCCCCATTGTGTGTGTTTTAGTTGGTAATTTACATGATTCTCTCTCTCCCTTACCCAACAGCACCATGGCAAAATAAAAAAGACCAACTTTTTGAAGAAACATGAAAAGGTGATTGTCTTTAGCTAAAGCTGTTGTACTATTATTTAGATTTCGTCAATGATATGTTCTACCTAGTGAATTCACCTCTCTCCCATTCAGACCAGTAATCACCTGCTGGGGCCCAAGCCGTTCCCTCTGGACCGTCTCCTGGCCATCTTCTACAGTGTGGTGGACAGCAGAGTGGCCCCCACCGCCAGTGTTTTCTGTCAGGTCAGCTGAGACACTCAGGCTTTCTGCAGTGCCATCCAAAGGATCATTTCAATTGTTTTTATTTAACCCTTATTTTGACAGGGAGTTATGCTGAGATCAAGGTCTCTTACAGATGAGCCCTGTATCAAACCTACACGTCACTATACACATGAATATACAAGTCAATGCATGAAAAGTAAAACGCAATAATATATAGTGAACAAAAATATAAATGCAACTTTCAAAGATTTTGCGGAGTTACAGTTGATACAATATATTCATTAGGCCCTTATCTATGGATCTCGCATGACTAGGAATGGGAGCAGCTATGGGTGGTCCTGGGAGGGCATAGGGAGCCGGGCCCACCCACTGGTGACCTAGGCCTGGCCAATCAGAATGAGTTTTCCCCACAAAAGGGCTTTATTACATATAGAAATACTCCTCAATACCCCCCCACCACCACATTCCTGCAGGTGAAGAGGCTGGATATGGAGGTCCTGGGCTGGAAAGATTTCTTGAACATTTCTAGGATATTTTATTTCAGCTCATGAAACATGGGACCAACACTTTACATGTTGCATTTTATATTTTTGTTCAGTATAAAACAAACTCATTCTTCAGTGAAAAGGTCCTCAATCAGCTCTGACTCTGAACTGGGATCATGGAAAATGATGTAGCAATGTTGTTTAGTGGAACTCCTGGAACAGTCATGTATGTGATGGTAGTATTAGTATTGGATGATTCTAATTCACCAGCTGTCTCCTTGGATAGATGATTTCAACCCCTGAACTGCTCTTGAATTGATGTATGGTACGGGCTTAATGTGAAGTGATTTTAAAATGATTTGATCTCCAGTCTGAATTCTCTATTTGTGTAAAGCCAAATGAAACATTGTTGATGACAACGCCCCCCCCCCCCAGATCTCCTCCCTGGTGACCCTTCAGCTGTTGAATCAGGTGGGCCACGATGACCAGCTGGATGCGCCTAAATACAAATGTGCTGTCTCTCTGGACTTCATCCTCACTATCTCCAGGTGTGTATATGTTACTGTTGTCTTTAGTGCAGGGCTCTCCAACCCTGTTCCTGGAGACATAGGTGTTCGCTCCAACCCCAGTTGTAACTGACCTCTTTCGGTTCATCAACCAACCGGTTGGAGGGAACCTACAGGAGGGTAGCTCTCAAGGAACAGGGTTGGAGGGAACCTACAGAAGGGTGGCTCTCCAGGAACAGGGTCAGAGAGCCCTGCTTTAGTGTATTCGCCACAGATCTGTTTTACTGCTAGATATTTCTATTTTTAGAATATCAGATGCTGAGTTTTGTGACCCACTGCTCTTAATTTCCAGGACTGTGAGCTTTGACATGGTAAAGTACCTGTATGACTTCCTCTAGCCGTGGTGGTTTAATGGAGAGGAATTCAGCTGGACTCTGATGGAATGGAATGTACTGGTGGACATTGGACAAACATGAGCAGAAAGGTGGGAGATGCTTCTCTTGTCTGGACTCCTCACTGTGTGTGCACTGTGCAGGACCAGAGGACTATGTAATCATTAAGCCTATGCTTTATTGCCCCCTGGTGACTGACTGGAACCACTGTCAGACACCAGCATCTGCAGCATTGTGAATGTACTGTATTGTGAATGCGCCTATTGATTCCCTAGCTACACCTGTTTGATTGTGGTGAACAAACAATAGAGAACATTCATAATTTTCTGGATTCACAGGAGCCCTTGGATATCTTCGGGTTTTGGTGGACTTTAATATTATTTTTCAGTACTTCAAAATAAAATGTCCCTGTTTTAACAAAGGTTTCATAATTGTGACAGGATTCTGTTCTCTCCATAGTATGACAGCTACGCACAATAAGAACCTGGTAGAATGAAGGATTCATCAAAGACTTCTTAAGGTACAAAATGGAGGGAATATAATAAACTCAGCAACAAAAAAAGTCCCTTTTTCAGGACCCTGTCTTTCAAAGATAATTTGTAAAAATCCAAAACTTCACAGATCTTCATTGTAAAGGGTTTAAACACTGTTTCCCATGCTTGCTCGGTCATAAGACACTAACAGCTTACGGTAGGCAATTAAGGTCACAGTTATGAAAACTTAGGACACTAAAGAGGCCTTTCTACTGACTCTGGAAAAACACCAAAAGAAAGATGCCCAGGGCCCCTGCTCATCTGCGTGAACGTGCCTTAGACATGCTGCAAGGAGGCATGAGGACTGCAGATGTGGCCAAGGCAATAAATTGCAATGTCCGTACTGTGAGATGCCTAAGACAGCGCTACAGGACAGACAGCTGATCGTCTTCTGAGTGGCATACCATGTGTAACAACACCTGCACTGGATCAGTACATTCGAACATCACACCTGCGGGACAGGTACAGGATGGCAACAACAACTGCTTGAGTTACACCAGGAATGTACAATCACTCCATCAGTGCTCAGACTGTCTGCAATAGGCTGAAAGAGGCTGGACTGAGTGCTTTTAGGCCTGTTTGTAAGGCAGGTCCTCACCAGACATCACCGGCAACAACGTCGCCAATGGGCACACCCACCGTCGCTGGACCAGACAGGATTGGCAAAAAGTGCCCTTCGACGTGTAGCGGTTTTGTCTCACCAGGGGTGGTGGTCGGATTTGCGTTTCTCGTCGAGTGTGCGTTACACTGAGGCCTGTACTCTGGAGCGGGATCGATTTGGAGGTGGAGGGTCCATCATGGTCTGAGGCGGTGTATCACGGCATAATTGGACTGAGCATGTCATTGCAGGCTATCTCAACGCTGTGCGTTACAGGGAAGACCTCTTCCTCCCTCATGTGGTACCCTTCCTGCAGGCTTATCCTGACATGACCCTCCATCATGACAATGCCACCAGCCATACTGCTCGTTCTCTGCATGATTTCCTGAAAGACAGAAATGTAATTGTTCTGCCATGGCCAGCGAAGAGCCTGGATCTCAATCCCATTGTCCACGTCTGGGACCTGTTGGATGTGAGGGCTAGGGCCGTTCCCCCCAGAAATGTCCGGGAACTTACACGTGCATTGGTGGAAGAGTGGGGTAACCTCTCACAGCAAGAACTGACAAATCTGGTGCAGTCCATGAGGAGGAGATACACTGCAGTACTTAATGCAGCTGGTGTCCACACCAGATACTGACTTACTTTTGATTTTGACCCCCCTCCCTTTTTGTTCAGGGACACATTGTTCCATTTCTGTTAGTCACATGTCTGGAGAACTTGTTCAGTTTGTCTGTTGTTGAATCTTATGTTTATACTAAATATTTACACATGTTAAGTTTGTCTGTTGTTGAATCTTATGTTCATACTAAATATTTACACATGTTAAGTTTGTCTGTTGTTGAATCTTATGTTCATACTAAATATTTACACATGTTAAGTTTGCTGAAAATAAATGCAGTTGACAGTGAGGACGTTTCTTTTTTTGCTGAGTTTATTTCTAGGTTTCCTTCTCTTTGATTTTAGATCTTGCGTTCCCATGAAGTCAAATTGCTTCGTTGGCGTAAATGGCTGTGCTGATAGTATGAAATAAGGTTGGCAAAATAATCATGTAAATGAAAATTATGAGCAATAACTGTGAACAAAAATGTTAATTCTTCTTGAAACCTTCATTTTAGGAGGGGGAGGGGTGGTTCCACTTTATTTAGTAGATATAGACAAGTTTACTCAATAGCAATTTTTCTTTTTTACATGAGGGTAAAGTTGATCATCGTTTTACGAGCAGAACGGCATGGTCGAGAGGAGAAACTTTCTTTCCAAATGTTCTAAGTGGTCAAACCCATTCATTTTTGAGACACGGTTGTCACCAAAACTGTGTTGTATTCATTAGTTATGTCATGGCTATTTTCAAAGATTCAGTATAATACATTAAAAGTGCAAAATATTTTTCAACAAAAATGACTGACAATATCCATGACCGTTTCATGACAATTAATCGTTTCCCAAAATTCTATAATGGTCAAAGCCCATGTACTACGTAGTCTCTCAGATTCTCTTTAAACTATATGTGGGAGGGTTCTGAGCTAAAGCACTAGGTAGTAGCCGTCCACTTTGGTCCTGTGTAGCTCAGTTGGTTGAGCATTGTGCTTGCAACACCAGGGTTGTGGGTTCAATTCCCACGGGGAACCAGTATGAAAATGTATGCACTCGCTACTGTAAGAAGCTCTGGATAAAGAGTGTCTGCTAAATAACTAAAATGTAAAATGATCAGCTCTCCATGATGGTTGACATCCTTCCTTATAACAGTGGTGCATTGATTTAGTATATGTGGTTAGTGGTGTGTTATGGGCAGCAGTTGTAGATTATTAATGCTTTCTGGGTTGACGGGTGCCATGTTCCTGGGTACTTGTTTATTTGTCACTAGCCATTCCTGCCCCAGTGAATCCCGTAACAATGGTGATGACAATGGCCTCCTCTTGAACCAGCTTTGGGATGTGCCTGCAAGCTGCGGCTGTATTTTAGAGATGATTAAAGGCCTTTGTCCAGCACAGCACAATGCAGTCTGTCCTGCCTGTCTGCAGAGGTAAAGCCAGTACAGTCATATCCACAAGGGGGTTTTGGTGGTTTTAGGTCCTCACCCTGACTGACTGTGACCTCAACTCCTTTTTATTTGGTTTGGGTGTTTTCTATATATCAACCTTTTTGTAGTGCTTTATGGATGTGTGTTACCATGGAAATGGGTCCTGGTTGTCATGGAAACCATATTGGCACGGTCTGTCTTGTGACTCACCTCCCTGTCTCCCTCATTACGCCACAGAGACTGTAATGTCTGTTAGGCATTTTGATTTCTAAAACAATAGCGAGCAATTAAAGCTGTGGAGTGTGATAAATATTGTTGGACTTGTTGGCTGCTTTTCTTTCACTCTGTTCCAACTCATCCCAAACCATCTCAATTGAGTTGAGGTCGGGTGATTGTGGAGGCCAAGTCATCTGATGCATCACTCTCCTTTTTGGTCAAATAACCCTGACACAGCCTGGAGGTGTGTTGGGTCATTGTCCTGTTGAATAACAAATGATAGTCCCACTAAGCGCAAACCAGATATGATGGACTATCGCTGCAGAACGCTGTGGTAGCTATGCTTGTTAAGTGTGCCTTGAATTCTAAATAAATGACCAACAGTGTCACCAGCAAAGCACCCACCCCACACAATCACATCACCTCTTCCATGCTTCACGGTGGGAACCACACATCCGGAGATCATCCATCCGTTCACCTACTGTGTCTCACAAAGACACTGGTTGGAACCAAACATCTCAAATTTGGACTAATCGGACCAAGGTGATTGTCTAATGTTCATTGCTTATGTTTCCCAAGCCAGTTTCCTCTTATTGGTGTCCTTTAGTAGTTGTTTCTTTGCTGCGATTCGACCATGAAGGGCTGATTCACGCAGTCTCCTCTGAACAGTTGATGTTGAGATGTGTCTGTTACTTGAACTTTGAAGCATTTATTTGGGCTGCAATTTTTGAGGCTGGTAACTTTAATGAACTTTTCCTCTGCAGCAGAGGCATCTCTGGGTCTTCCTTTCCTGTGATGGTCCTCATGAGAGCCAGTTTCATCATAGATCTTGATGGATTTTGCGACTGCACTTGAAGACACTTTCAAAGTTCTAGAAATGTTCTATATTGACTGACCTTCATGTCTTAATAGTAGATGGACTGTCATTTATCTTTGCTTATTTGAGCTATTCTTGCCGTAATATGGACTTAGCCCTATTTGGTAAAAGACCATCTTCTGTATACCACCTCTACCTTGTCACAACACAAGTAATTGGCTCAAACGCATTAAGAAGGAAAGAAATAAAAAATATATATAAAGTAATCAAGGCACATCTGTTAGTTGAAATGCATTCCAGGTGACTATCTCATGAAGCTGGTTGAAATAATACCAAGAGTGTGCATAGCTGTCATGAAGTCAAAGGGTGGCTACTTTGAAGAATCAAATTTTTGATTTGCACACTTTTGCGGGTTACTACATGATTCCATATGTGTTAGTAAAAAATTAAGAAAAAGACTTGAATGAGTAAGTGTCCAAACTTGACTGCTACTGTATATAAAGTTAATTCTAATGCCCACTAGGCGAGAGCAGTGATCATTCATGCATAATGTCTCACACTCACAGAAACAAATTTGCACAATTTTGTTTTTTACATTTTACTGTCTTGTAGGGGAAACATTAGAATGTAGTTCTGTTAAGATATTCCTTCAAATTAATGAAGTCCTAAAAATGCTAACTTTAATCTCCAGTGCAATGTTAAAACATGCTGGTCTTGTTTTTTTTACTAAGTGCATTTTGTGACAAGTATCAAATTGAAGATCCCTAACTTGTGGAGGTACCTGTTTCTTGAGGAACTGGACCATTTAATCATGGCACAAAATAAACTTGGGTTCTAGTCATATTTGAGCTGACTGTTCTGGGAGGAAAGTAGATGAATTAGAACTTCCACCAATAGAACCCCACCACTCCCTCCACCCTCTTTATCCTTCACCCTCCTTATGTTATGACCTAGTTGGGTCTCCGGTTCAGCTGACGGTGTGAGAGATGATCTTTCTCTCATTATGTAGACCTCTCAGAGATTTAGATCATGCACAAGGGCACTAACCAGCCAGCGATGGTTGACTGAGTCATTTGTATGCAGGCAAAGGGCATTTTTCATCGTCATTCAACCTCTTGTGAATTCCGACAACAAAGAATGCATTTAAAGCATGGCCCTTCAGCATTGCTAAGATAAAGATTGTCTTTATACAAATCTGAACTTTTGAGAGGGCTCATGGCTCAGTTCCTATGTGGCCCTTCTGCAGACTCTAAACACTGTGCCTCCGATTGTGGATCATGGCGACTATGTGGGTGAGATCCAAGGTCTTCATCATCACTTCCATGAAGTCTTCGTCAGTGTGAGCCCCTGCCACAAACTCCTCCAAAGACAGCTCCCCTGATGGGTAGAAGACAAGGTTAAGAGGTTTTTAACCTGAAACTGAAAGGGACAGAACTGCAACCCTACAAGTCTGACAAAAAAAAGAAGTGGACACTCGCCATCTCCGTTGACGTCTATCTTATCAAACACCCGGTTGGTGAACTCCTCTGCATCAACTTCCTGGTTTTCATTCCCATTGATTGCACGGATAGCCTGAATAAGACAAAAGGCAATAGTTAGCCTGCATGCCTTTGTGTGATAGATTCCATTGTACAGCACTGCGTTACTGGACTGGTCTCTATACCTTTATGATGTTTAGCAGCTCACTTCGATCAATGCACCCGTTGCCGTCCACATCATACAGCTTAAAGTACCAGCGGAGCTTATGTTCCATTTTACCCCGCATCACCAGGCTCAGAGCAGCCACATACTCCAAGAAGTCTATGTAGCCATCCTGTAAAAAGGAAAGCGTGTTAGTTGGAACATCTCTTTTTACCATCTCAGATTATCTCAGTCATCTCCTCAAGATGTAGGTGATCATGTTCTGCTTAGAAGATCCATTATCAGAGATGATAACTATGTATAATCTCTGGGGGATTATCTCCACACTGATCTGTGCCAAGGCCGTGGGAACACCTACAGATGTAGGATCTTAATTTGATCACCCTGTTGCAGGTTAACTTTCCTGCAATGTAAGACTTTTTAAATCTGTAGTGTATTTGAGGTTTAAAAAGGCTTCTGAAGTTTAATTTCCACTTTGACATTTCAGACTTAATTTTCTCTCATGAAAAACGCAAAACCCCTTCAAAAAATGTCCATTAATTATAATCCACATAATTCACATTTCCTGTTGATATAGGATTATTTTCCTGCTATAGAAAACTGGCTCTCATTTAAGATCCAACAAAATCACTTGGCAGCATTAGTGCCCTCTGGATCAACCCAAATGAGTCGCACTTCCCTCAGCTTTACACTGACACCCTCCCTCACTTAACTATGGCTGCGTTTACACTAACAGCCCAATTCTGATCTTTTTTTTCACTAATTGGTCTCTGACCAATCAGATCAGCTCTGAAAAAGATCTGTCGAAAAAATACCAGTTGAAAAGAAATTGAAAAGAAATATCAGAATTGGGCTGCCTGGTTAAACGCAGCTGACGTGCACAATCTAAGATTGCATTCTGATTAAGAAGTGCAGTATGACAGGATTCAAACATCCCGTTTTATAACACAATTACCAGCCCTGTTCACTGCACTGTCCTGAAGATCTGAAAATAGCAGTTAGTCACTCAGTTCTGTCCCCAGGGAATAGTACCATAGTACCAACCTCCCCAGCTACACCCATAAAACTACTAGCTACTGACAGAAATGGGAAACTCAGAAGACAACAGTCTATTCTGGCACACAGCTCTTGAGATCTGGACATTCCTTAGGCTTCAATATGATCAAAGAAATTGCTTGAATCTTCCTTTTAAGTGAACATTCAATATTCTGATCAGTGTAACCAACTGTTCACATGCATCATGTTCCGTCATTAAACTTTCACATAAGTTATTACTAATTGAAATCAGCTGTCTCTGCTGAAATGATTGAATTGATTCTGAAATCAACCAGAATGTACTGGAGAATACCAGAATCTGGTGCTGTCTTTCTAAAGAGAATAGTAGATAAACTCAGACCGCACTCCTACCACAGAGATAGACAACTTGTCTCTCAAAATAATCCTCATACTAAATCGCATATGAATCCAATCCCAGCCTATTATATTATAATCAAAGGTGACATGGTTACTAAATATAGTTGTGTAAATTGAGCCTTAGTACTTGTGAGACGATAAGCTTCTTCAAACTCATCTGGAAGACTAGTCTAAACAAAACCCTTGGATTCAAGGGCTTTAACTGTAGATACTTTCTGGTTTAAGATGTACACTTTTTAAAATGTACTTTAGCATTTGGAAATGGAGAACTAGGGGTATTATTTGAGTATTGGCATTATGACAATACTATATATTTAGGTGCACTTATAATTAGTGCATACATTTACAATACAGCCTTATACATACCTCTGTTGGTAAGGTGTACCCTTCACCATTTTGAGTGTGCCTGAGGCATTCCTACTTTGACATAAATGTAACGCCTATTTTAGCCTATAGCATCCCCTTTGCAAGCAGCCTCGGTTCAATGAATGCCGCATCGTCTTACCTTGTTCATATCGAACGTGCGGAACATCTGCTCGATGTAGGCGTTGGCTTCAGCATCCAGTCCCCGGAGCCCAAAGAACTGCTTGAACTCATGCAGGGTGAGCTGACCCGAAGGACACTCGGTCATGAACTTCTTATACCAGAGGTGCTTCTCCACAGCCTGGAGATCTTCCACAGTGGATCCTGTAGAGTTACCCATGTCTGTACAGTCGACTGACTGTGTTGTGAAGTGTCGAAGGACGGGGTTGGCGGTCGACTGAAGAGCCCTGTTGGTCTACTGTGAAGGGGAGGGTAATCGCTCTTCACAGTCACACAACGATGGGACCTGGGGAGGAGGTGGGCACGGGCCGGGGCTTTTGTATCAGGTCGGACGGGCCACACCCTGTTGTGTTCTCCTTGTCTCTAATTGGCTGTAACCCAGGTGAAGCAGCTGATAAAAGGCTTAAGGTCCCATTGGAGGAAAGGAGGACTGTACACTGTCCACCAACCACCAACCATGGGACAGGGACACTTGGTATTCTTTTCCCAAACTGATAAGCACTATTTAATGGCCCAGGCAGTCAAAAACGTGATATTCCTGTGTTTTTATATATATTTCCACACTGAGGTTGGAATAATACTGTGAAAATTATAGTATTTTTAGTGTAAGAGCTGTTTGAAAAGACTGCCTGAAATTTCAGCCTGTTTTAGTGGGATGGAGTTTTGGCCTGCCTGGTGACATCACCAAGCTGGAAATGATTTAATAGACCAATAAGAAAGAGTTCAAAACCTCTCGGGCAATAACAGCTAATATTCGGTTTTCCCCTCCTCACTCAGACAACTCCCAGACAGTCCTAGCAAAATTGTTGCTTGAGAAATTGCTCTTTGACAATTTGAATTAAACCATCACAGTAAATTAAACCATCACAGTAAATTAAACCATCACAGTACTTAATTGTTACCCAGAAATTATTTGATATTGAGATTTTAAAAATTGCTGCATTGGAACTTAAGTATTTTTTTGGGGGGTGTCTGTACTTTACTATTTATATTTTTGACAACTTTTACATTTCAAATGCTAAGACAGGACAGCAATATGGTCCAATTCACATACCTATCACCATAAAGCAGTCATCCCTGCTGCCTCTGATCAGGCAGACTCACTAAACAAATACTGTTTCTAAATGATGTCTGAGTGTTGGAGTGTGCCATTTGGTTTTCTTAATCGAAGAAAATTGATTTAACGCATTTACTTTCACTTTTACTCAAGTAAAAGTACTTTTTTTTGAGTACTTTTCCCACCACTGAATGCACTACAGCATCATTAGTCATACATATGAGCTTCTCTGGATCAGCAATTGTAAAGGAAATGCTACTGTTTCTGGAAATGATGTTTTCATTGAAGACTGAGCTCTTTAACACAGCATCAACAGACTAACTCTTAGGGTGACAAGAAGTTCTCTAACAATCTGGAATCATTTCATGTTCTCACCTATTTGCAAGCCTACGTCAATCAGGACCACGTGTCTGTGTGGCATTTCACTGGAAAGGGAAGAAAATAGTAAAGAATGTCACAGTTCTGTGTTTAGTTTGGTTTATTGAGATTCCTTCACATTCATAGACCAAGTAGGCCCAGGTCATTACTCACGAATAACTTCATCATGACTACAAGACAATGCTTTTTGTATTACAGTGCCAGACTTTGATTCTTCATGCAGCCCAACAGGAACATTGAGGCCAGACAAGCAGTGGATTTAGCATAATGCACAATAAAGTACTTAAACTGTGGCGCTTAGGCCCAGATAGAACATTGTGGCACATCCTACAGTCGGTTAGAGGTTTCTTATTTAGACTACAGTACAGAGTACATGCTGTAGCTTTCACAGAAATCCCCAAAACAGTTTGCTTTACTGGTTCTTAAAGCTGGAAACTTTCATATCCGTTTGGGATATTACTATACTGAACAAAAATATAAACACAACATGTAAAGTGTTGAGCCCATGTTTCATGAGCTGAAATAAGATCCCAGAATTTTTCCATTTGCACAAAAAGCTTAGCTTATTTCTCCAAAATGATATGCAGAAATGTGTTTACATTCCTGTTAGTGAACATTTCTCCCGTGCCAAGGTAACCCATCCACCAGACAGGTGTGGCATATCAAGAAGAGGAGGACATGTACAGCCAAATTTGAGAGACAGTGGTGCCGTTTCCCCTAATGTGTATTCCATCTTTAAAGGCTTTATCTAGACCAGGGGTGTCAAACTCATTCCCATGTGGGGCTGCATGTCTGCAGGTTTGTTTTTTTCCTTTCAATAGAGCCCTAAACAACCAGGTGAGGGGAGTTCCTTACTAGTGGGTGACCTTAGTGGAGCAAGTTAAGAGCTTCAAGTTCCTTGGTGTCCACATCACCAACAAACAAACATGGTCTAAGCACACCAAGATAGTCATGAAGAGGGCATGACAAAAACCTATTCTCTTCAGGAGACTGAAAAGATTTTTCATGGGTCCTCAACAGGTTCTACAGCTGCACCATCGAGAGCATCCTGACTGGTTGCATCAATGTCTGTTATGGCAACTGCTCGGCCTCCGACCGCAAGGCTCTACAGAGGGTAATGCGTATGTCCCAGTACATCACTGAGGCCAAGCTTCCTGCCATCCAGGACCTTTATACCAGGTGGTGTCAGAGGAAGGCCCTAAAAAATTTCAAAGACTCCAGCCACCCTAGTCATAGACTGTTCTCTCTGCTACAGCACGGCTAGCAGTACTGGAGCGCCAAGTCTAGGTCCAAGAGGCTTCGAAACAGCTTCAACCACCAAGCCATAAGACTACTGAATATGTAATCAAATGGCTACCCAGACTACTTGCATTGCCCCCCCCCCCTATTCTACACTGCTGCTACTCTCTTATTATGTATGCATAAGTGACTTTAATAACTCTACCCACATGTATATTACCTCAATTACCTCGACTAACCAGTGCCCCTGCCCATTGACTCTGTACCGGTACCCCCTGTATATAGCCTCCACATTGACTCTGTACCGGTACCCCCTGTATATAGCCTCCACATTGACTCTGTACCGGTACCCCCTGTATATAGCCTCCACATTGACTCTGTACCGGTACCCCCTGTATATAGCCTCCACATTGACTCTGTACCGGTACCCCCTGTATATAGCCTCCACATTGACTCTGTACCGGTACCCCCTGTATATAGCCTCCACATTGACTCTGTACCGGTACCCCCTGTACATAGCCTCCACATTGACTCTGTACCGGTACCCCCTGTATATAGCCTCCACATTGACTCTGTACCGGTACCCCCTGTATATAGCCTCCACATTGACTCTGTACCGGTACCCCCTGTATATAGCCTCCACATTGACTCTGTACCGGTACCCCCTGTATATAGCCTCCACATTGACTCTGTACCGGTACCCCCTGTATGTAGCCTCGCTATTGTTATTTTACTGCTGCCCTTTAATTATTTGTTACTTTATTTATTTGTATTTTTCTTAACTGCATTGTTGGTTAAGAGCTTGTAAATAAGCATTTCCCTGTAAGATTTACACCTGTTGTATTCGGCGTGTGTGACAATTTGATTTTATTTGATTTAATTCCTCTCGAGTACAAGGGAGGAGCGAAAGCCCTCCGTGGAATGAGTTTGACACCTGTGATATACACTGAGGATACAAAACATTAAGGACACATCTTTCCATGACATAGACTGTCCAGGTGAAAGCTATGATCCCTAATTGATGTCACTTGTTAAATCTCCTTCAATCTGTAGGTGAAGGGGAGGAGACTGGTTGAAGAAGGATTTTTATGCCTTGAGACATCGAGCGTGTGTGTGCTATTCAGAGGGTGAATGGGCAAGACAAAAGATTTAAGTGCCTTTGAATGGGGTATGGTAGTAGGTGCCAGGCACACCGGTTTGTGTCAAGAACTGCAATGCTGCTGGGTTTTTCACTCTAACAACAGTTTCATGTGTGTAACAAAAATGGTCCACCCAAAGGACATCCAGCCAACTTCACTCATCCAGACAACAGTCAACACATTTGCAACTTTAGGGATTATTGTTGGCATGATTTTGAACACAATGCTGCCATTCATATAGTATTTTCACAGTTTGTACAAATAAAATAAGTAAATACAATAATAAAAGAATACACATTATAAGCATAAAGACAATTCTGTATTCGTTCAACTCAATAGTGGTTAGAATTTCTGATTGACAGTATAATGCAGGAATGGGAATAGTCTTGTGACAGACTGAACATGAATGTAATTGAGTAGATTTGGTTCTGGGTGCCGAGATTAGAATGTGAAAGACCCATTCCCTGTCTGGTGGCCCAGGAAACATACTTCTCAGTTATGTACAGTCACATGAAAAGCTGGCTGTGGGACAAAATAGCTGCTTAGTTAGACCCCTATACTGTACATCCTATACATGTTACAAATGACAGTTCATAGGTGGGTAGTGTAGTTGAATTGACGTTATCCCCTTTAGAAAAGTGTTACAATAGTGTGTTTAATGCCCGATTCTTCCCCTCCTGTTAGTGGTTTTGGAGAAGCTTTCCTTGAACAATATTATAGTAGTTTATGATATGAATATTCAAACATGTAACTTTCATATTGGCATTACAGTACAAGGAATACACATGCAACCGATACATGCATATACTGTAAAACACTAGACTTAGTAATAAATTAAATTTAAAAAATGAAATGCTCAAGCTGAATGACTTCAGTAAGGTGCTCTTTCCATTCTACTTCAACTCTCTCCCAACTTTCTCACCACTGTTACACTTCATTTTCCCAAAAGATCAGTGAGATCTTGTGATGTCTTGAGCAGGCTGTCCGGTTAGTGATAGGGTTTGTTAAAACTCTTAGAATAATTGAGACTTCTTCACGTTTAAAGGGACTTGGCATGTTTACTCTGGTCACCCTGATTTTTTGTGTCAAGGCTGGGGCAGATCTGCGTGGCAACCCCTCCACCGCCCCTTCTACGCCACCAATGCAGGTGTCTGTAGATAGAGTCAAAGACGGACATGGTGTACCGTGCAAACAGTGTGGTCCACTTTAGCATCTGCACGAACAAGTTCACCGAGCGACTCACAAAGGTCAGAAACACTGTGGTGTAGTGTGCAAGTAGGAGAAGGCTTCGTCCAAGTTGCCTTCCATTGTTGATGATCAGATTGACCCGGGGGTCATGACCCGGCCCCATCCTAATAAATTCAGCAGTGTGGTTCCAAACGAAAATGGATAAGAAGGTTAATCGTGGTATAAAAAGACAAAAACATTATCTTGTAAAAAACTTTTTTTTTTAAAGTGTTTTGGCGCATGTTGCACATTTTTCGTTTTTTGAAATGTCCATGTCCCTAAAACGGTCTCTATAAAAATGGTAAAGGTCGGAATTTACAGACTCCCCCTTACTGTTAAGCAATCCTCCACTGGCCAATCGATGTTCTGCAAGTTTTGTTTCCGGGATGTTTGGTGATGTGGCTATGCACAGAAATACAGCAGAGGAGATTTATCATATAAAAAGAATAAACAGACATCTGAGAAGCTTTCATACAGGTTAGTCGCTCGTTCTTTCAACTATCAGCACACCATTCACAGAGTTGCAATTTAGAACAGCTGCCACACGCTCCAATAAAACAAGGCACGGCGATATATTTAGACAATATTGTTATCGTTGTTAGCCAGCAAGCTAGCTAGCTGCTTGTCTACGTGCACTGAGAAGCTAAGTCGTTCGCTTTCTCTCTGAGATTGTCTACTGTGTTGTTTTTATACAAGCGCAACCAATACATCATAATTCCGATTTATGTATAAACATCAAATACTCTTACTATGGTTGGAGCCAGCACTGTCACAATGTTCAGAAAGTAAGCCATCCATTTCTCCCCATAATCTGCTGTTCAGGAGTAGTGGGCAAAACGAAGTGACGCAGCCGCAGTCGAATGGCCCTATTGTTCGGCAGTGTTCGGTTCTTCGGGTGACATTCGAACCCCGAGCCCCTCTGCACGAACTATCTGGGTCGCAATAACAATAATGCCCGTAAATGTATGTTGCCACAGGTATATTATTGGCACAAAGGATGATTGCTCCAGTTTCAACTGACCTGAGCCCTAGGACCGTGCCCCAGGACTACCTGACATGATGGCTCCTTGCTGTCCCCAGTCCATCTGACTGTGCTGCTGCTCCAGTTTCAACTGTTCTGCCTTATTATTATTTGACCATGCTGGTCATTTATGAACATTTGAACATCTTGGTCATGTTCTGTTATAATCTCTACCCGGCACAGCCAGAAGAGGACTGGCCACCCCACATAGCCCGGTTCCTCTCTAGGTTTCTTCCTAGGTTTTGGCCTTTCTAGGGAGTTTTTCCTAGCCACCGTGCTTTTACACCTGCATTGTTTGCTGTTTGGGGTTTTAGGCTGGGTTTCTGTACAGCACTTTGAGATATCAGCTGATGTACGAAGGGCTATATAAATAAATTTGATTTGATTTGATTTGATTGCCTGCAGTGGCGGTCGGGGCCATTTAAGATGAGGGAGGATGATACATTTTTATGAGTATGGCCTTATTTCTATTACAGCATATCGGATGACTCATTCACATTCACCCAGCTAACATCGATAGATTTAGGCTACTACATGATACCCTAATTTCCCCTGTACTCATTGTGATGCTGCTACAACCTAGCCTATGAGGTGGAGAATCAAGGTGACAGACAGTGACACAGTCAATACCGCCTTCCACATTCTTGACTGCATCTAGCTGACAGTTGCAAATGTGAATTTCTATTGGACAAATTCAGGTCTTTTTTCCCCAGTTTCTTTCCGTTTATGAACCCGGCGGCAATAAGTAAAAATAAAAAGTTTACCTTGGAAGAAATCCAGTGTTGGATAGCCAGCTAGTTAACATAGCATCCCCCTCTGTACACTTAACTAGCTAGCTGCATTTGCTAGCTAAGTAAGTGAAAGTAACACAAATAAAATACAACACTCTCCTCTTACTTTTCCTTCATTTTTAGAATAAATTGTTTTAACTGTTCAACTACTGTCTTTCTCTCTCTTTGAGTGATTGATTTGACAGAACCCTCAATCTCCAAACTCTAGAATCTTGGGCATCTCTCAGAAATCTCATATCTAACATGTCAAACCAAGGTGAAAGTATCATGTTAGGACATGGGTTTACTTTGATCAGGAATCTTGCATGGGAAGAAACACTGCATGGAATATTCACCATTTTTAAGAAACTTTTGATAAGCTTATCATTTATTTTGTTGTGGCATCTATGGACTCAGAAGATAAGAAAGCCTCAAAATATATTTGGAAAGTTTAGGTAGGACCTCTTGAAGGACCTTTTTGGGGTAGGATCTTTTGCAACCTACTGACTATGACCCAGGTTCCACCTGTCAAGATAAAGGCCTAATGTCTCTGTCTTGTACCACCAGTTTCGGCTAAATGTTCAGCCGGCTGTCCCAGGGCTTTACCAACGTCCTGCAGGAGCTGTCTGGGGACGAGCCCCCCGATGGAGCCCCTCATGTAAGAGAGACTCCCTCAACCCCTCACAAGCTTACATAACATGGCACATGTTTTCTGTCCTGGGACTGTCTCAGAGCAGTAGTGTTTAACTAGGATCAGCTCGTCTATGTCCATAATAATAAATCCATTGTGATCTAAAAAGCAAAACTGATCAGCACTCTAACACATGTTCCCCCAAACTCGGTTCTGGGGTCCCCACAGCGGATTCAAATAACCAACTCATCAAGCCTTGATTATTTGAATCAGCTGTGTAGTGCAAGGGGAGAAACCAAAACGTGCACCCAGGAGGGACCCCAGGATCCAGTTTGGGAAACCCTGCTCTAACGAATCACCTTTGAAGACCTTAATGTTCTCCAAGTCCCCATATTTGTATCCACTATTCTTCTCTGTGACTCTGTTGCAGGATATGTTGGTCCCCCAGCTCCCCCCTGGAGATGCCCCCGGGGCCCCTGAGGAGTCTTGGCCTGGGGTGGAGGAGGAGCCCCTGGAGAGGCTGGCTCATCTGGAGCAGCTGACTGTGCATCTCAAGGAGGTGGTCAGAGATAAGGACAGCCAGCTGGCCACATTCGAAACGCAGCTCAAGGTGAGGCCTGGGTACAGGTGGGTGTGTTTTCCTTTGGTTTTGTGGACCTGCATGTATTTTTTGTGTGTGTGTGTGTGTGTGTGTGTGTGTGTGTGTGTGTGTGTGTGTGCATGCCTGTGTGTATTGCTTTGACTTTGTATGCGTGTGTGAGACACATGAATGCAGTGGTTTTATATGGATGTGCCCTTAATGCATAGCTTTGATTTTTACTCTCCTGTGTGGGTTGGGTTCATGAAATATTCATATTTGATGCACTTCTTGTCAAATAATGATTGTGGTCAGAAGTATACTGAGATGATGCTCTTGTTGCTGGAACACAAGTTTCAATGCTGTGTTTGTTGGTGTGTTTACAGAGTGAAAGGGAGACAGCGGAGGCACGCTTCACTAAACTGAAGCTGCAGGCCAAAGCCAAGATGGCTACTCTGAACAAACAAATTGCTGACCTCAAGGGGCAGGAGGGAGCAACAGTGAGTCCTTTAGCGGAGTTCAAATAACTCCACGTTCATTAAACATGGTTCTGATGTGTATTTTAGCTGTTATGTATTCAGTTAAAATGTTGTCGATTCTTTACAGCCAGTTTGGTCTACACTAGACTATTTTGTCATCAATAACATTTTGAAATCCTTGTCTATATCCTGAAGAGCTCTCCAGACAGCTCCTTCACCAGCTCAGCTCCTGCTGTGGAGGAGGAACTCCAGGAGCTGAGGAAGCAGCTCAGTGAGGTCTCGACCTCGGCGAAGAACCTCGAGGAGCGTCTCCAGATGTCCGAACAGGCCCTGTGTGAAAAGGAAGCCGTACACACGGAGCAGGTGCCAATTTGGTTGTTACTCTAACCATTTTCAATGAAAATGTTCCGGATTGCATTGAATTAAAAAAAAAGGGGGGCCCTTCAGCTGACTGCAGAGATGTGTCATGCGTTTAGGTTTGTGTGCTTCAGGCAGTTGTCTGTGAAAAGGATGTGCGTTTCCAGGAGCAGATCCAGAAGCATGAGGACGAGCTGCTGAGGGTCACAGTGCAGAGCCAGAACGACACTGAGCTGCAGCAGGTACAGCAGGTACAAACTTCATTCTCTGACTCACTCTACACTCCCTCACACAGGCCAGGTCCTATACACTGTTTTTAGCCTGTACCCAAGCCTTTAGTGCGTGTGTTGCTAGGCTCTACGTGCAGCTCAGCGGCGTTGTGAGGAGCAGGAGGAAGCCATGCGGTCACGCTGCCAGGTGCTGGAGATGCTGCAGGGGGAGCTGAACAATGCCGACCAGCAGAAACAGGTACAGACATGCTCTACTGTGCTGGTCAGTGGTGTTTTCTCAATGAAGGTCCCACAATAGAATAACAATGAGCAAAATGAGCCCATCTGAAGAGACTGACACAGAGTACTGTATTACATTATTCACCAAGTTACTAGTGTGACAGCGGAGTGACACTGATTGAGTAAGTACATTTGGTGATTGACAAGTTGCATGTTACATAAGGGCTGAGGGGCAGACTCATTTCTCATCTAAATGCAAAATCACTGCTTTACTCGCAGAGCCGAGCAGTCCTCCTTGTAGACCCTACCGTCCCCGTCTTCATTCTCCCTCTCTGTCTCTCTGCCCCTCTCTGTCTCTCTTTCCCTCTCTGCCTCTCTTTCCCTCTCTGCCTCTCTTTCCCTCTCTGCCTCTCTTTCCCTCTCTGCCTCTCTTTCCCTCTCTTCCCTCTCTGCCTCTCTTTCCCTCTCTGCCTCTCTTTGCCCTCTCTGCCTCTCTTGCCCTCTCTGCCTCTCTTGCCCTCTCTGCCTCTCTTGCCCTCTCTGCCTCTCTTGCCCTCTCTGCCTCTCTTGCCCTCTCTGCCTCTCTTGCCCTCTCTGCCTCTCTCTCTCTCTCTCTCTCTCTCTCTCTCTCTCCCTCTCTCTCTCTCTCTCTGCCTCTCTTGCCCTCTCTGCCTCTCTCTCTCTCTGCCTCTCTTGCCCTCTCTGCCTCTCTTGCCCTCTCTTGCCCTCTCTGCCTCTCTTGCCCTCTCTGCCTCTCTTGCCCTCTCTGCCTCTCTTGCCCTCTCTGCCTCTCTTGCCCTCTCTGCCTCTCTTGCCCTCTCTGCCTCTCTTGCCCTCTCTGCCTCTCTTGCCCTCTCTGCCTCTCTTGCCCTCTCTGCCTCTCTTGCCCTCTCTGCCTCTCTTTCTCTCTGCCTCTCTTTCTCTCTGCCTCTCTTTCTCTCTGCCTCTCTTGCCCTCTCTGCCTCTCTTTCTCTCTGCCTCTCTTTCTCTCTGCCTCTCTTGCCCTCTCTGCCTCTCTCTCTCTCTGCCTCCCTCTCTCTCTCTCGCTCTGCCTCTCTTGCCCTCTCTGCCTCTCTCTCTCTGCCTCTCTTTCCCTCTGCCTCTCTTGTCCTCTCTGCCTCTCTCTCTCTCTTTCCCCCTCTCTGCCTCACTCTACCTCTATCTCTAACTCTCCCCCTTCTCCCTGCAGATCCTCACAGCTCAGTTCCGCCAGATGGAGCAGGAGCTGGCTGAGGCTGGCAGGCAGAGGGAGGAGGAGAGACAGCAGTGGGCTGGGTGGTCCAGCCAGGCCGAGGCAGAGCTGGTGGCCCTCCGAGCCAACCTGGAGGCCTCCGAGCAGGACAGAGCAGCCCAGCTAGCCAACCTGGAGGCTTCAGAGCATGACAGAGCTGCTCAGCTAGCCAGTCTGGAGGGTTCAGAGAGAGACAGATCAACCCAGATGGAGGAGCTGACAGTGAAACTGGAGTGGGCCACTAGAGAGCGGGAGGAAGTGACCAACAGAGAAGTAGCCAGGTTAGAGAAGGAGCTTGTTGCCTTAAGAGAGGAGTATGGAGAGGGGCAAAGGGCAGGAGAGGCCCTGGCTGAGTTGTTGACAGGCCTGCGCTCTCTGGCTGGAGAGGGGGCCGAGGAAGACAGCGCTGTTCCCACCGACCCGGACCAGTGCCTGGGTACACTGGAGGCCCGGCTGGAGAGGCTGAGGGTGGAGCAGAGGGAGAGCGAGGAACGCTGCGCCCAGGTCACCCACACCATGGAGACATTGCAAGGTTAGGGAACCAAATACACTATCATACAAGTTCCGTTTATAAGTGTATAGGATTCATGATACCCTAACAAGTGGCTTGCTTGCAGCGTATTTAATAATTTTCTTTTTTCTTTCAGAACAACTGGATAAGCGCACCGCAGAAGGCAAAGAGGCAGTTGCTAGGATACAACAGCTGGAGCAGCAAATTGGAATGGTGAGCAGTCAGACGCACTAAATTAATTTAGGAGATTGTTACGACTACTAAATGAATTAAGGTAGCACATGTTGTAAGCTTGTTTTCAATCCTGTAATAACCTGAAAATAAACATCAAAATGTACTTTGGGAGAAATAGCTTATATGGTTTATTATCTGTGAACCCCAAATTACCACACTCTTCAGTCTGTTGTACCCATTGCTAGATTCTCTAATGTATTTCTGTAATTTGACCAAATGGTGGGCTCATTTTCATCTGTGTAAAAGACAAAGCTGTGGATGTCTTACAATGCTCGTTATTTGAGAAGTTATGCAATGCCAAAACAACTATGACCAATGATCCAAGATTGTTATTATGTTAATTATTAATTATTATTATGTTAATATGGCATCTATTTATGTCAGATGTTTTCACACACAGTGAAATTACAGAAAGTATTCATAACCCTTGACCCATAACCCACATTTTGTTGTATTAGAGCCTGAATTCGAGAAAAAAAGAAAAAAGAATTGATAAAAAAAACTCACCCATCTACACACAATATTCCATAATGACAAAGTGAAAACATGTTTTTAGAAGTGCTGCTACATTTATTGAAAATGAGATACAGAAATATCTAATTTACATAAGTGTTCACACCACTGAGTCAATACAGCTAGAACCACCTTCGGCAGCGTTTACAGCTGTGAGGCTTTGTGGGTAAGTCTCCAAGAGCTTTGCACACCTGGATTGTGCAATATTTTCACTTTTATTTATTTGTATTCTTCTAGCTCTGTCAAGTTGGTTGTTGATCATTGCTAGACAGCCATTTTCAAGTCTGGCCATAGATTTTCAAGACGATTTAAGTAAACTGTAACTAGGCCACTAGGAACAAAACATTAAGAACACCTTATTAATATTGAGTTGCCCCCTCCCTCCCCTTTTGCCCTCAGAACAGCCTCAATTCATCAGGGCATGGACTCTACAAGGTGTCAAAAGCATTCCACAGGGATGCTGGCCCATGTTGACTCCAATGCTTCCCACAGTTGTCAAGTTGGCTGGATGTCCTTTGGGTGGTGGACCATTCTTAGCGCACATGGTAAAATGTTGAGAAAAAACCCAGCAGTGTTGCAGCTCTTTACGCAAACCGGTGCACCTGGCACCTACTACCATACCCCATTCAAAGGCACTTAAATCTATTGTTTTACCCATTCACCCTCTGAATGGCAGATGTACCCAATCCATGTCTCACTTGTCTCAAGGCTTGAAAATCCTTCTTTAACCTGTCTCCTCCCCTTCATCTACACTGATTTAAAGTGGATTTAACAAGTGACATTAATAAGGGATCCTAGCTTTCACCTGGATTCACCTGTTCAGTCTGTCATGGAAAGAACAGGTGTTCCTTAATATTTTGTACACTCAGTGTATATTTAAGCAATAAGGCCAGAAGTGTGGTATTTGACCAAGCTAAGGGCTGTTCTTAGGCACGACGCAACGCTGTGTATCACAAACCCCCGAGGTGCCGTATTGCTATTATAAACTGGTTACCAACATAATTAGACAAGTAAAAATAAATGTTTTGTCATACCCATGTTATACGGTCTGATATACCAGGCTGTCAGCCAATCAGCGTTCAGGGCTCGACCCACCCAGTTTATAATTGGCCTTGTGTTTTAGGTTATTGTCCTGCTGAAATGGGAATCTGTCTCTTTTGGAAAGCAGACTGAACCAGGTTTTCCTCTAGGATTTTGCCTGTGCTTAGCTCTATTATGTTTCTTTTTATCCTGAAAAACTCTCCAGTCCTTACTGATGACAAGCATACCCATAAGATGATGCAGCCACCACCATGCTTGAAAATATGAAGTGTGGTACTCAGTGATGTGTTGTGTTCGATTTGCCCCAAACATAACTATTTGTATTCAGGACAAAACGTTAATTTATTTGCCACATTTTTTGCAGTTTTACTTTAGTGCCTTATTGCAAACATACATGTTTTGGAATAATTTTATTCTGTACAGGCTTCCTTCTTTTCACTCTGTTAATTAGGTAAGTATTGTGGAGTAACTAAAATGTCGTTGATCCATCCTCAGTTTTCTTCTATCACAGCCATTAAACTCTAACTGTTTTAAAGTCACCATTGGCCTCATGGTGAAATCCCAGAGCGGTTTCCTTCCTTTGCGGCAACTAAGTTAGAAAGGATGCTTGTATCTTTGTAGTGACTGGGTGCATTGATACACCATCCAAAGTGTAATTAATAACTTCACCATGCTCAAAGGCATATTCAATGTCTGCTTTTAAAATGTTTACCCATCTACCAATAGGTTCCCTTCTTTGCAAGGCATTGGAAAGCTCTCTGGTCTTTGTAATTGAATCTGTGTTTGAAATTCAATGCTTGGCTGAGGGGTAATTGTATGTGTGGGGTACAGAGATGAGGTAATCATTCAAACATCATGTTAACCACTATTATTGCACACAGAGTGAGTCCCTGCAACTTATTATGTGACTTGTTAAGCACATTTTTACTCCTGAACTTATTTAGGCTTGCAATCCCCTTTCCAGACAGAATTTGTTGACTGTGCGTAGTCACAATAGAAAGCGACAAACCCTCTGTAGACATTTGTGCTGTATGTGTGTGCAGTCTGAAACAATATGATCTATTGGTGTGCTGTTATTTCACTGTGCTGTGAGGACTGCCCAGTCAGCACATTGAGTGTCGCACATGCTTATTCATGTGGGGAAGTCTCTCTAGTCGCTGCCCTGACTACTGGGGCAGGTCAGTCGGCCACGATCTATCTCAGAGCGGACAGCCTGAGGGACAGAGACAGCGGTTGGGTTTAATAATGCTGAGGCAGAATGTCCTCCTGTCGTTTGGGTCAAGGCAATGCTAATCGCCTCTCCACTGATCCTCTGTTATGACTGCAGCCCTGGGCTGACCTTCACACCCAGGCTCATCATAACTACAGTGTAACTATTGTGTAACTACATTACAGCTGTGTGAAACTGTTAACTCACTTCATTTTGAATGTAGTCCCACTTCAATGGGATTGATGTATTATTAAGTCATAAGGTTTACACCCTCTGTGTGTTCAGTAATAACTCAGGCCTTTGTCTTTCTCTCCTAGGCTGCTAGGGAGTCATTGGTCCAGTGTGTGACTGACCCGTCTGTGGAAGAAGTGACTGATGCTGAAAAAGGTAAGGAGACCTATTTTAAAATGTGTGTTTTTATTCTCTGAATCTGAAAGCCAACCACCAGGACCAGTCATACATCTGAAAGCCAACCACCAGGACCAGTCATTCATCTGAATGCCAACCGCCAGGACCAGTCATACATCTGAAAGCCAACCGCCAGGACCTCACACACACCTGAAAGCCAACCGCCAGGACCAGTCATACATCTGAAAGCCAACCGTCAGGACCAGTCGTACATCTGAAAGCCAACCGTCAGGACCAGTCGTACATCTGAAAGCCAACCGCCAGGACCAGTCGTACATCTGAAAGCCAACCGCCAGGACCAGTCGTACATCTGAAAGCCAACCGCCAGGACCTCACACACATCTGAAAGCCAACCGCCAGGACCTCACACACACCTGAAAGCCAACCGCCAGGATCAGTCGTACATCTGAAAGCCAACCGCCAGGACCAGTCGTACATCCGAAAGCCAACCGCCAGGACCAGTCGTACATCCGAAAGCCAACCGCCAGGACCAGTCGTACATCCGAAAGCCAACCGCCAGGACCAGTCGTACATCAGAAAGCCAACCGCCAGGACCAGTCGTACATCCGAAAGCCAACCGCCAGGACCAGTCGTACATCTGAAAGCCAACCGCCAGGACCAGTCGTACATCTGAAAGCCAACCGCCAGGACCAGTCGTACATCTGAAAGCCAACCGCCAGGACCAGTCGTACATCTGAAAGCCAACCGCCAGGACCAGTCGTACATCTGAAAGCCAACCGCCAGGACCAGTCGTACATCTGAAAGCCAACCGCCAGGACCAGTCGTACATCTGAAAGCCAACCGCCAGGACCAGTCGTACATCTGAAAGCCAACCGCCAGGACCAGTCGTACATCTGAAAGCCAACCGCCAGGACCAGTCGTACATCTGAAAGCCAACCGCCAGGACCAGTCGTACATCTGAAAGCCAACCGCCAGGACCAGTCGTACATCTGAAAGCCAACCGCCAGGACCAGTCGTACATCTGAAAGCCAACCGCCAGGACCAGTCGTACATCTGAAAGCCAACCGCCAGGACCAGTCGTACATCTGAAAGCCAACCGCCAGGACCAGTCGTACATCTGAAAGCCAACCGCCAGGACCAGTCGTACATCCGAAAGCCAACCGCCAGGACCAGTCGTACATCTGAAAGCCAACCGCCAGGACCAGTCGTACATCTGAAAGCCAACCGCCAGGACCAGTCGTACATCTGAAAGCCAACCGCCAGGACCAGTCGTACATCTGAAAGCCAACCGCCAGGACCAGTCGTACATCTGAAAGCCAACCGCCAGGACCAGTCGTACATCTGAAAGCCAACCGCCAGGACCAGTCGTACATCTGAAAGCCAACCGCCAGGACCAGTCGTACATCTGAAAGCCAACCGCCAGGACCAGTCGTACATCTGAAAGCCAACCGCCAGGACCAGTCGTACATCTGAAAGCTAACCGCCAGGACCTCACACACACCTGAAAGCCAACCGCCAGGACCTCACACACACCTGAAAGCCAACCGCCAGGACCTCACACACACCTGAAAGCCAACCGCCAGGACCAGTCATACATCTGAAAGCCAACCGCCAGTACCAGTCGTACATCTGAAATCCAACCGCCAGGACCAGTCGTACATCTGAAAGCCAACCGCCAGGACCAGTCGTACATCTGAAAGCCAACCGCCAGGACCAGTCGTACATCCTGCCAGCAGCACACACACCCTCTATTGATGTGTTTGCATAGGATTGGACACTGTGCTGTCACAGGCCCCACTGCCAACAGAGTTCAGCATAGTGATGCAGATGCGGTTACAGGCCTTACCCATTTCACTGTCTGTGACTAAACCTGAAAGACTGGTGGTTTAGTAGACATGTCAACAGTATTGTCAGTATGTTGACAGTATGTCAATAATCTCAATTGTTAACAGTTAGAAGCAAAAATCTGAAAGGAAATCTATAATATATAGGCAGAGTCATGAAAAAAATATCTGTTTTGGCAATTCAGGTATGATCAATTAATTGTGTATTGTGAGATAATTAGGCTGGCTATTAATTTTCATCTTTATTGATTTCCCCAGCCCAAATATTGTCTCTGGAGCAGCAGCTATTGGAGAAAGACCATGAGTTGGCTGCCCTGCGAGAGAGTCTTGTGCTGACTGAAGAGCGGGGCTCAAATGATGCATTCAAGGTAAGCGCTGATCAGATTCTAGACCAGCGTGAGGACACTGCCATGGCCCCCTACGACAGTCCTGCAGTGCTTCCAGACCTCCTAGAAGACACGCGAGAGGAGAACACCACCCTGGTGGCAGAGGATAGGTCAATCCTGTCAGTCTCCGCTGATAACGAGAGCAGTCCAGAGCTCATTGAACCCCAGTCTGACTCTCCCGGAGAATCTAAGGGGGCCTCTTCTGATGAGATGGTCACGAGCAGTGACTCCGAGGTGGCCCACAGCAGCTGGACCCTCCTAGAGGCTGTGAACCAAGATGAAGGTCAGCAGTCGCCTCCCATACTGCAGGGCTTTGGCCAGCTCCAGATGCAATCCTGGGAAGAGAACAGCTCTGAGCAGGAAATATCCACAGTCCAGGTGGAGTCCTCATCTGTCATCATCCGTGAGACTGTGCAGGTGCACCTCAGCCAGCAGGGGGCGACCCTCTTTGAATCTGACTCTGCCCCTGGACAGGTGTTTGCCCAGGCCCTAGCAGATGAGCTGCAGAACAGGTACAGTGAGCTCATGGTTGAGCTCCAGAGACTGAGAGAGGCTGCCTCAGAGTCACAGGAGAGAGCCCAAGGCCTTGAGGAAGAGATTCGGTCCCTGGCAGTTGCCAAGGATGAGGCAGAGTCCCAGGCTCAGAGATATGAGGAAGAGCTCCAGTCAGCCAGGTCAGAGATGGACACGGTGGCCCAGCACAGTGGCTCTGACTTGGAGAGGCAGAGCATGGAGATGCATCTCCTGGAGGAGCAGCTGGACAGCCTGCAGACAGAAGGCCGCTCCAAAGAGCAGCAGATCCAGGCCCTGCAGGCAGACCTGGACAAGGCTCAGCGCTCTCTCTCTCAGCAGGAGGGACAGGCCAGGATGCTGAGTGCCCAGCTGGAAGAAGGGGAGATCACCTCCTCTGAGCTGGAGCAGAAGCTCCAAGACATGGAGGCCAGCCTACTGGACATCTCCCAGGCTAGGGACATGGCCAAAGCTGTACTGTCTGAGAGGGATACAGAGATTAACGAGCTGCAACTGCGCATCACCCAGAAAGAGCAGGAGATGATGGAGCTGAGCAATGGCATGTCTGCCAAACTGCTCCAGACCGGTGAGGAGAAGTTCCTGATGAGTGCTGAAGTCAAGAAACTGAAGGAGCAGATAATTGAACTTGAGAAAGCTGGAGAAAAGGAGAAAGTGACAGGGGAGAGTCATGTAGAGGATGGTGATGAGCTCACTAGTTTGCGAAAGGACAAAGAGGATCTGACAACCCAAGTGGCCACCATTAAAAAGAGGTTGCAGGCAGCCCTGATGCAGCGCAAAGAGCTGATGAAAAAAGTTGCAGAGTTTGAGAAAGAGGCAGATCAAATGAAAGAACAAGTAGGGAAAGCAACAGAGGAAGCCCCTGCAAGTGTACCAGCTTTAGAAAAAGACAGAAAACAAGAGGATATGGCACTTGAAACTACTCCCGAAGAGTTCAGACAAGCCTTGAGGTCCAAAGAAGAGGTCATGGAGGTTTTGGAACGGAAAATCAGCCAGCAGGATCAGGTTCTGGAAGAGACACTTGAAATGAACAGAAGGCTGAGTGAGGGAGCTCAGCAGACTCCAGAGGCTGACACCTCATCTGAAATCACTGGGTTGCAGTCCCAGGTGGCCTCGCTGGAGTCAGATTGCGAAACACTGCAAAAGAAACTCCAGGAGGCCCAGGACTCTCGCAAAGACACCATCCGCATGGCCAAAGAAAAGGACAGGCACCACCGCGAACAGCTTAAACAGCAAAAGGAAGAGTACAACGGGCTGTTGGAGCGTTTGGAGGAGCAGGTTAGTGAACGAGATGGGCTGTTGACTAGACTGAGAGAGCTCGAGGAACTGCAGGCACAGAAAGAGGGGAGCACAGAGAAGGCCGAGCTGGAGACCAACGCTGCAGTGGAGAAGATTGAGAAGCCAGCTGCAGGAGATTGGGTCCAGGAAGACTGGGTGGACTTTGCCGCTCCTGAGAACGAAGCACAACAACGAGGTGATAAACCCATTCCCAGTGCTGAGGAACCCTCTCAGGTACTTTCAGCTGACATTGAGGCCTCATTACAAGCTCTGAAAGAAGAGGTCCAGGCTGAGAGGGCATCTTGTACAGAGTTGGAGGGCCAACTGCAGGAGAGCCAGGCAAGCCTGTCACTCAGGGAAAGTGAGCTTCTAGAGCTGGGCAAAGAGCTGCAGGCCCTGAGAGAGAAGGAGAGCCAGATTGAACATGTCTATGAGGAGTTGGAGGCTCTGAGGGAGAAGGGTCTCCAGGCTCAGACCTATGCAGAAGCTGTGAAAGCAGAGTTGGAGGCTGCGGCCAAAGGAGCCGCCTCAGACTCCGCTGAGTCCACCATTGCCATCCTGCAGACAGAGGTGGAGGAATTCAAGCAGTTCCTGAGCAACAAGAACAATGAGATCATGGAGCTTAGTCAGCAGCTGGGTGAGCAAAGCTCTCTCCTCCAGTCTATGCAAGAGACAGTGTATGAGAAGGACCAGTCGATCGCCTCCCTGCAGGAAGGCCTGAGAGCAGAGAAGGAAAAGAGCCAGAGACTGGAGGCTGAGGTCCCCCAGAGGCAGGAGGAAGAGAAGGGCAGCGAGGCCAAGATCCTGCAGCTTCAGCAGAAGCTCAAGGCCGCCCTTATCTCCCGCAAAGAGGCCCTCAAAGAGAACAAAAGCCAGAAAGAGGAGTTGGCCTCCACTGAGAAAGTCATCACTGAACTGCAGCAGAGGATGGATACTAGAGAAGTCGAGCTGGAGAAGCTGAGAGCAGAAAGAGAGAGGCTGATAGAGGAGGTCGATCGGACCTTGGTGGAGAACCAGAGCCTTGGGGGGTCCTGCGAGAGCCTCAAGCTGGCCATGGAGGGTATGCTGACAGAAAAAGACTTCTGTAAAAGAGAGGCAGAGTCTGCCAAGGAGGAGGCTGCCCGGGCATGTAGAGAATGTGAGGAGAAGGTGCATGGGATGAAGGATGAGTATGAGACTCTGCTAAAGTCCTATGAGAACGTGAGTGATGAGGCAGAGCGTGTGAGACGGGTGCTGGAAGCTGCTAGGCAGGAGAGGAAGGAGCTTGTTGCTAGAGCCAGGACCCACGAGGCAGCCAAGCAAGAGGCTGAACGGCAGAAAGAAGAGGCCCAGAAAGAGGTGGACACTGTCAAAGACAAGATGAGGAAGTTTGCCAAGACCAAGCAGCAGAAAATCATGGATTTAGAGGAGGAGAATGAGAGACTCCGAGAGATGGATGAAAAGAAAGGAATAAGAAGAGAGGACAAGGCACTCAAAGGAGAACTTGAAAGACTCAAAGAAGAGTTTGAGGCTCTGAAAGCTGATTTGAATGCCACTACGGCACAGAGGGACTCCTTAGAACAGCAAGTTGTTGAGGTGAGGGAACAACTAGCCCAAGAGCGAGAGAAAGGGGACAGATTAGCTCCAGATAAAACCCCCATCTCTGATGTAGTGGAGGAAACTATTGTTGCCCAGCAGTCTAGTACAGTCATGACTAAAACTACCCAAGAGACAGTTAAGAGCCAGCCTCAGGACATAGAGCCACATAGTCAGGCTATAGAGTCTGAGGTAGCTGCACCTGAAATGCACTCTTTTGAGGAGACTGGGAAGAACGAAATAACTGAAAGTACACAGGCCCTAATTGATGTGAAATTGAGCAAAATGGAGGCAGCCCTACAGTCAGAGAGGGAACTGAGGCAAGAGCGCGAGGCTGAACTCACTGCTGAGCTGGCCTCTCTAGAGCAGCGCCTTCGGGAGAGTAAAGAAAAGGAACAGACCCAGGGGGAGGAGCCAGTGAAGACGGACATGTCTGAAAGTGAACTGGCCACAATTGAGGGAAAGCGGAGGGAAATGGAAGCAGCCCTACATTCAGAGAGGGAACAGTGGCAAGAGAGTGAGGCTGAACTCAAGGCTGGACTAGCCTCTCTGGAGCAGCTCCTTCAGGAGAGTAAAGTTAAGGAACAGAGCCTGATGGAGGAGAGCTCTAAAAGGGAAGCCCAACTCCGGGGGCTCCACAGCAGCCTGGAGGTAGAGAAGGATGACCTAGAGGAGCGTCTGATGAACCAGCTGGCCCAGCTGAATGGCAGCATCGCCGGCTACCAGCAGGACGCGGCAGACAGCCGGGAGCGCCTTGCGGAGCTGCAGCGGGAGGTGGAGAGACTGGAGAGGGAGCGGGCCGAACTGGAAGCCCTGGCCGAGAGCGAGAGGGACCGGGCAGCCAGGCTGGAGGAGGACAAGAGGCAGGCCCAGAGAGAGAGGGCTGAGGCAGAGGCAGAGTCAGGGAAGCAGAGGGAGCTGGAGCAGCAGCTGAAGTCCGCCCAGAGGGTGAAAGAGGGCAGCCAGAGCCGGGCAAAGCAGCTGGAGGAGCTGCTGAGAGAGAAGCAGCTGGAGGTGCGCCAGATGCAGAAGGACTGCATCCAGTACCAGGAAAGGATCAGCGAGATGGCCAGGGAGGGCAAGGCTTTGCAACTGGGCAGCAACGAGATCCACAAAGAGCTTGGGCAAGCCTATCTGGAGAGGACCAAAGTCACAGATGCTTTGAAGAAGACTGAGGCTGAGCTATCTAGCTGCAAAGCCCAGCTGGTTGAGACCCAGACAGAGGCCAGCCAGGCCCAAGCTGAAAGGAGAGCCTATGAGCAGACCGCTCTACAGAGAGAGGCTGAGTTGAAAGCAGAGGCAGAGCAGAGCCTGGACTCTGTGAGGTTCAGGCTGGGAGCCGAGCTGAAGCAGATTGAGCTGAGGTTGGAGGAGTCTTACCGGGAGAGGGAGAGAGAGGAGAATGCCACCCGGGAGGCAAAAGAGCTGGCTGACACCGCTGAGAGACAGGCCCAGCAGATGCAGGCCCGCCTCGATGAGTCTCTGGCCCGACTGGCTGCCTTCTCGCGCTGTATGTCCTCCCTGCAGGACGACAGGGACCGCGTGCTGGATGAGACCCGGCAGTGGGAGAGTCGCTTCAACAGCACCCTCCAGGGGAAGGAGGCAGAGGTGCGGGAGGGAGAGACCCGATCCAGAGATCTGGCTGAACAGCTGCAGAAAGAGACCGCACAGAGAGAAGAGCTACAGCTTACAGTGGACAGGTAAAAATGGCTACAGTTCCTGAAAAAGTTAATTAATTAAATTGCCCCAATTTCCTGCCAGGTTTGTGATACACAATAGTATGTTATGTAATGTGTTTTTTTTTCTTGTTTTTTTTGTCAAGACTGCAGAAAGCAGACGAGCAGTGGCAGCTGAAATGGGAGCAGGAAGAGAAGAGGCTCCGTGAGAACCAGGCTGCCCTGGAGCAGGAGAGGGGAGAGCTTCAGAAGTCCCTAGCCCAGACTGAGACCTCCCTGGCTGACACTCGCGCCCAGCTGGCTTCCCTGGAGAGCGAGGCGGAGGGGCTCCGCCACAGAGCCCAGGCCCTGGAAGAGGCAGTTGGGAAGCTGCAGGGAGAGACCAACGAGGCCAGGTCCCAGCTGAAGGAGAGGGAAGCAGAGGGGAGGAGGCTAGGTTTGAGCGTGGAACAACTGGAGACAGACCTGCGCTCCTCCAAGACCCTGACAGAGAGCCTGCAGACAGAGCTGAGTGAGAAGGAGAGGAGAGAGGTAGAGCTGCTGGGGGAGAAGGAGCAGGCCGTGACACAGGTACGCATCACTTTTATTTCATCTCTGCTTTATGACATGTTTTGTCATCACAATGAATAGTTGCTCATTTCAATGCACAGGGTGTCAAATTCTACATTTATTCAAAATAGGGTGTAAAAATTCCCTACAAATGTATTGTGATGTTACTGTTTTGATTGAGCTATCAAGTTGTTTTACGAGCTTGGAAATGTTTAAACCCATTCCCCTGCATCTTCTTGACATGCTTTCACCCCCCCAGGCTGCAGAGGAGGCCAGGAGGGAGGCTGACGCCAGGGCCCAGGAGGCTGAGAAGGAGCTGGAGGAGAGGAGAGAGGAGGTGCGGGGTCTGGAGGACCGGCTGCGGAAGGCAGAGGAGGAGAGCAGCCACAGCAAAGCCAGGCTGGACGCCTTCACCAAGGCCATGGGCTCTTTACAGGACGACAGAGACCGAGTACTTGGCATGTACAAACAGCTGGAGGAGAAACATCTGCAGGTAGAGAAACAATGATAACACTCATGTGTACAGAGGCATAAATGGCAGAAGAGATTCTGAATGGATTCTCCTACACTTAATGTAAATCGGTGGTAAATGGTCCATGTTTGTTTACGTACACGCATGTCATCGACATGCTGAAACTGTATGTAGTGATAAGAGGGATATTATTAGTGTGATGTCTTCCTCGTGCCCCAGTTGTATAACCCATCCCTCTACGTAATGGGTCTGTTGTCCCAGGTGATGATGGAAAAGGACGCTCTGATCCAGGAGGCTGCTGCGGAGAATAACAGTCTGAAGGAGGAGCTGCGCTCCCTATTGGTCCAGAGGGACGACCTCCACGCAGAGAAGGCCAAGCTATCTGCCCAGCTTCACGGCTACAGGGACGACCTTACCCAGGTCCTCACCATGAAGGAGTCCCAGCACAAGCAGCTCTTGTCCGGCCAGCTGGAGCGCAACGCTACCCTGGAGAAGGAGAGAGCTGAGCTAGAGGCTAAGATCAAGAGCCTGGAGGGAGGGGAGGCTTTTGTTCAGGCGGTGGAGAGGGAGACACTCAGCCAGGCTGGTGATAGTGGAAACAGGCAGGTGAGAGACGCTCCCGGGGCGGAGGTAGAGAAGCTGAGGGAGCAGCTGCAGGCTGCCAGGGCCCAGGTGGAGAGCCTGGAGGAGAGCCTTGCCAAGGAAAGAGAGGTGCAGGAGGCTCGGCAGAAGGAGCTGAAAGAACTGCGTTGGGAGGGAGGGGTGACGCGCACGGAGTCGGAGACAGCGGCAGAGAGGGTGGCTGAGCTGGCCCGAGACCTGCTGAGCATGGAGCAGAGGCTGCTGGAGGAGAGGGAGGTGGCCGGCCAGCTCCGGGCCCAGAACCAGGCGTTCGGCCAGGCCATGGCGTCACTGCAGGGCAGCAGGGACCAGGCACTCAGCCAGGCCCAGGAGCTCAGCCTCAGACTGGAGGAGATGAGCAGGGCAGGGGGCCAGCAGACACTCACCACGGGCCATGGAGGATCCACTGCGGAGGTGTGGGGACTGAAGAACGCCCTGTCAGCCCTGCAGAACGACAGGGAGAGACTGGTAATCAACCAGAGTAATCTCCATTTTGCACAAAGTATTCCATTAAAGCACTACTAACGCAACCACAATGGTAGTGATGTCATAATTTACCTGTATATAGTGTTTTCATATACCAGTATCCACAGTAACACAAGCTTTGTTTCTCCCTGTCCTGTAGTTGGAACAGCTGCAGCGGCAGCACTCAGAGCTCACTCGACTGGGAGGAGGAGAGCTGTCTAGACTCAGCCAGGAGCTAGAGGAGGAGAGGAGGAGGGCTGAGGAGATGGTGGACAGGATGAGGGAGCTAGACAACCTGAGGCAGAGGGAGAACCAGGAACTAGAAATTCTCAGGTGCGACATACTTCATTAAGAGCTGCTTATGTTATTTAACATCCAAACATTGTTAATCAGCGGTATATGAGTGTCTATGCCTCGGCTACATGGGTATATCTGTCTCTCTCTAGGCTGGAGCAGGTTGACTGGCAGGCCCAGGCAGAGCTCCTGAAGCAGCAGACCCTGGCCACCCTCTCAGACCGTGACCAGCAGGTGCGCCAGCTCGGTGCCATGTTGGAGGAGGCCCGCGCCACCAGGCCCAAACCACCGGAGGAACACCACCAGAGACAGGTGAGGAGGAGGACACCTCTAAACCTGAAACTGATAACGACTGTACTTGGACCAGGCATTAGTGAGATGGCAGACTGCTGTTCATGTCCAAATTGTATTTGTCACGTACACAGTTTACAGCGGGTATAAAAAGTGCAGTGAAATCACCTTTTTCTGGACCAATCAAAATAATAATGAATTAAAGGAAGGTCGTATGCATAGTAATAAAACTGATATCTTCACAATTGGATATACAGTATAAATGATGAATGTGCTGTGTCAAGTACCGACTGTGGTACAAATATAAAGTGGATCCTTATCAATGTTATCTACAAATCTAGGTTTAAGTTATACATTTGTGCAGTTAAGAGACGGTTAAATGGTGTGATTATTGTTCACCTCTGTCTCTTCTCCATGGCTGTTTATGTATTCTTGTTTGTTGTTTTTTTGTGCTCAGGCACCTCTTGAGGCAGACCTGTCATCTAAAGTAGGGGTCCTTCAATCAGAGAGTGGCCCGCTGAATGATCTTCAGCTGCGAGAGCAGCGGATTACACAGCTCAGTAACAAGGTAGAGATACCAGACTGTTCCTCCTTCCTGTCACCTATAGCCTCTTGTCCGTGTCTCAGCAACCCTACCTGCAATCATTCTGTTTTCCTACTACGCTGTCTCACAACTACCTCTGATCACCCTCTCTGACTTTCAGTACTTAATGACATGGTTGAATGAAAGGTACTTCATTTCATGTTAATGGATTAGATGATCACATATTTCATAAATATCTCCCCCTCTGGCTCTTTCCTTTTCATTTCTCTTGCATGCTCCTTTTCCATTTTCTTTCATAATTTCTTCTCTGCTTCTTCTTCGTTCTTCTGTCTTTTGGTTTTGTGTGTGTGTGTACAGTCTGCTGAGCCCGTTGCTGTCCCTCCCTCCCCTCAGCTCTCGCAGGTGTCTGAGGAGAACTGCCATCTCTCCTCCCAGTTCCAAGGCAGTTCCCAGAGACTAGACGAGGCAGAGAGCCGCTGCACTGCCCTCCAGAGGCAGCTTGAGGAACTGCACGAAGACAAGCGCAAGGTCAGCACGCCCTTGGATATCACTCTGCTCTGATTCATTCATTGTCCCTCGTTGATACATACTGACCATATGTTTTTAAAGATAATGTGTCCACTATGGCACAGATGAACTAGATTTACACATTGACATCTCTGGAACAATTTAAGACTCTACCATAGGGATTTCTACAATGTTTAGTGATTTTGACTATTTCTTGTGGCCCCCAGAGGATAGGGGAAGTGGACAGTGCCCCCGGAGCTCCTCAGCAGCACAGTGGCCCTTCAGAGAGCGAGAGCCTCAGGGTGGATTTTGAAGAGCTCCAGCGCAGGTACCAGTTCTCAACCCCACGACACCCCCCTTTAAAAACACATACAGTACACACACACACACACACACACGTTCTCTCTACCAATGACCAAAACACACACACATACACTACACACACTCGTTCTCTCTACCAATGACCAAAACACACACACACATACAGTACACACACACATGTTCTCTCTACCAATGACCAAAACACACACACACATACAGTACACACACACGTTCTCTCTCCCAATGACCAAAACACACACACACATACATTACACACACTCGTTCTCTCTATCAATGACCAAAACATGCACGCATACAGTACACACACACGTTCTCTCTACCAATGACCAAAACACGCACGCATACAGTACACACACACACATTCTCTCTACCAATGACCAAAACACGCACGCATACAGTACACACACACACACGTTCTCTCTACCAATGACCAAAACACACACTCATACAGTACACACACACACACACGTTCTCTCTACCAATGACCAAAACACACAGGTATACAGTACACACACACGGTCTCTCTACCAATGACCAAAACACGCACGCATACAGTACACACACACGTTCCCTCTACCAATGACCAAAACACACACGTTCTCTCTACCAATGACCAAAACACACACGCAAAAAAAATGAACAATAACAAACAGAACAGACACCCATTCCAAACCACACAGCCCCAGCCCATCATAACGCAAGCATGTCTGACATACTAATGTGTCCTTTCTTTGTGCCTGTCAGACTGGATGAGGAGCAGCAGTATAGGGTGGTTGTGGAGGAGCAGCTAATGGCCGCCCAGGACCGCCTCAAACTGTAAGTTTGAGTTGAGTTATCACACCTGTAACATGACAGGGGTCATCCTCTGCCTTCTCCTACAGCTCTACACTCACTGACAAAGTGTGATTCTAATGAGGAATGAGCATGTCAGCTCGCTGCTGTGACTGTCAGGCTCTATAGAGATGCTCTGCTCTGTGATTTGTAGAGGTACAGTGTTGATAATGAGATTATTGGCCTCAAGTCATCGTTTGGAATATTTGTGTTGGAACTTGTCTGTGTGCTTTCCTGTGTGTGTCAGACAGTATTTACTCAGTATCTCTCTCCTCGCTCACCTGCCGTAGGATCAACCAGGGTGAATGGCAGTCGGCCCATGAAGGGCAGTTCTCTGCTTCTGAGACATCTGTCCTCATTGAGCCACCAGGAGGCTCTGTCACCCGAGTAAGTACCAACCAACACCCTGGATTATTTACACAGGATACATATCTGAAGATGAAATGACCATTCACCATTGTCATGTAATAATGGTCTGTTCCTCCTCCTACTACTACTACTGCCTCCTGTAACTGTCTATACTTCTCTCTCTCTCCATTTCTCCCCCTCTCTCTCTCCCCCTCCCTCTCTCCCTCCATCAGATTCGGAGCAGCAACGGACCAGGCCTGATGAGAATGCTGCGTGTGTCCTTCTGCTCTCGCCAGCGCACACCCCTGCTGGTGTCCCTCTACCTGCTCACCGTGCACGTGCTGCTACTGCTCTGCCTGGGGGGTTACGTTTAGGGCCCCCTCCACCCCTTAGAGACAGAGAGGAGAGAGATGGAGAGATAACGGACATGTGACACAGACCCTCCCTCCCCCTCTCCAAGACCGATATCATATTATTGTTACATTCAATACTGTAGAATAGGAGAAGACTTGTCACACACACACACACACACACACACAGACCATGCACTTTTGATACAACAAAAAAACAACGATAATGTGTCTTAGCCTGTTAACCAAAGTGAATCGTTTTTTTTATATACTGGGACTCAAAAACAGCCTCTGCTATCATTGATTTGATTCAATATTTAATATGTTACGGTTAGCCATCAATATTTAATATGTTACGGTTAGCCATCAATATTTAATATGTTACCGTTAGCCATCAATATTTAATATGTTACCGTTAGCGTACATGATCAGTCAAATGTTATTGTAGAGGAAATGAGAAGCAGTATTGCACTACCTCAGAACTGTTGTTTGTTAGACTTCTATAAAGGGAGGTGGATATTATGCATCTTTAAATGTACCTGGGGGAACTAACATGAAATGACACTATACAGTAGATTTACACGGTGTAGAGTTTTTCCGACCGTTTTATATTAGTGGTGGTTTAGGTGCCTTTAAATGAGGAGAATAAAGGATCACTTCATGTCTGGATGGAGTGAGGGTTAGGATCTGTGGATCTGTTCAGATCTCTCTCTCCCATGTTCTCACGTACAATGGACACCAACGGAAACGTGTACAACCTGCTATGACCACATTCCCACAAACATCTATTTGTTTTCTTTCCCCCTCGTTTTCCTCTTTGTTTTCTCTGTAATTAAAGAGAGAGCACCGTCATTGGCATATTTGACTCCTGTAGTATTTGTATGTCGTATGTACTGGATGTATGTACTGGATGTGGGTTATCCAATCAATTCCCCAATTTCTGCCATTGGTGCACAGATGAGGGTTTTATTCTATTGATTTTTAATGGCAGATTCATTTGCCATTCTGGTGTAATGTTGTCCATTCCAGATGAAATTGTGTTGGTGTTTTTTCTGTGACACTACAAATAATGTCCATCCAATCTATGATTCCTATAATTGAGCATTATTTATTGCTTACGCATTTAAACCGCATAATCTACTACAATGTATGGTGGGTGAACAATACTGCTGGGGAAAATGACTACTCAAAAACGTATTCTTGGTGTCTGTTGTCCCACTACACATCTTGTGACTCACTTGTCCCCTGTTAACTTCTATTGTTAATGACCTTGTGCTGTGCTGTATAGAGTGAATTGTCATGATGATTGAGGATGATAACGATACGTGTTTTTCAGCACAGCCCACTGAGAAAGTATAGGACTAGATGTGTACCAGTCAATTTCAAAGGGGACTAGTTAGAACATAACTGGTGCAAAGATCAGACAAATATTGGGAATGACACGTGATTTATGACCTGATGAAAATAACTGGTGCAAAGATCAGACAAATATTGGGAATGACACGTGATTTATGACCTGATGAAAATAACTGGTGCAAAGATCAGACAAATATTGGGAATGACACGTGATTTATGTCCTGATGAAAATAACTGGTGCAAAGATCAGACAAATATTGGGAATGACACGTGATTTATGACCTGATGAAAATAACTGGTGCAAAGATCAGACAAATATTGGGAATGACACGTGATTTATGACCTGATGAAAATAACTGGTGCAAAGTAAATCTAGTCCTTTAAGTGTCAAATCTCTGTATGATCAGTGTTGGTTACTCTTGGGGTATTTTTTACATTGAAATATATTGGGAAAACAAATGGATGTTTATTGCAGTTTATTACGGAATGAGAATGTGTTTTTACTAATTAACAAACATTATCGTTTTGAGTACAGTTGTGTCCAGCTTTGACACAGTAGCAAACCCGTAGCTACTTGCATGTCATCGGCCACGCGCATTATTTCCTACATCAATTGTTTGCGCGACTCTATCCTCGTTCTGGTTGAGACTTGTGAAAATATACATTTGTGGCATTATTACACCAAGGAAAGTTGTCTGGCAACGCAAAGGTACGTGTTATTTCCATGAAATAATGTTTCTTTATTTGAATGAAGTATTTATCACCGTGATATTAGAAATGATAAACGTGTCTTTCAGGAAGTTGCAGATTAGTTCTGTACTGATCTCATCATTGGCTAACGTTACGTTATATTGTTTCAAAGTTGAATCAACGGAAGGTCTAGCCTACTTAGAAGATATAAATAGTTACTGTGTAAATTATAGCCAACTTATGTTTAGTTTTACTAGTATATTGGGTAAGTGCACTTCCAGACAATGCACGCATCAAACAGGTGAGTTAATATACGCCAGATGGTTCCTTTTATCATCGTTATTTTTAAAATTAAATAATTTGTATTACTTTTTAACTTAATCAAAATGCCAAAAGCATGTCCCTCAAATGTACAACCTTTAGATATATCCGCAATTACCAGACTTTGAATGTGTAACTGACTGCAATTTGTGTGGTACAATCAGGTAGCTGCCCTACATTAAATTGACATCAGTCTGGACAGCTGTGCCCAGCTGTAAGATACCCACCACTTCCATCAGGTTACTTTGTGTTTTGTTAAACTATTCATTAATGATGATAGTGTGTTATTTTATGATGAGAGCACTGCAGCTCAGTGCTGTATAAATAACTCAACTTCCTATTTTGTGACCTCAGCAGAATGAGACTATATACTAGTGGTCAGCTGTCAGTTTTTCCACTGACAGAGGAAATGTTGAATGCCCTGAAGCTTATTTGTATTTGCAGGAACAGGTGATTGTTCACAAGGTACATACAGTGTTTACTAAAGCAGTGTTTCTCAACTTGTTTTTACACCAGGGACCAACAAGCTGTGGTCCCTATTGTGTTTACACAGACACTACACTTAGACTGTCAGTACAAATCTTCTGTTTTGTTTCCCTTCCTAGATGTGGAAGTCAGTGGTGGGACACAACGTGAGCTTAAAGGTTGCAGAGGGGGACGACTGGGAGACCGACCCTGACTTTGAGGTTAGCTACTGGGGTGGAGGGAGCGAGGGTCCTTATGGAGCTAGTGTATTTACTAAAGCACTCTAATCAATATTTTCTCCCAGTGGAATTACTGTTTTGTTTATGCTTGATGCTTAACCGCTTCAGTCCTGTTTTCAACGACACCTTGGTCTTCAGACTACAGTTAGGTGATGAGAAGGACTTGGGTTCTGTGTTTCAGAATGATGTGTCAGAACAGGAACAGAGATGGGGGGCCAAGACCATTGAGGGGTCTGGTCGAAAAGAACACATCAGGTAACCATTGAACATTAACTGGGGGTGGGTGGTCAGCCTGAGGTGGCCAGACCAGAAGTTACACATCAAAGACCGATCACAGTATGATTGGTGTTTTATGCTGTTGGAGAGCTATGGGGGATGGTTAGCTCAGCTGTGTATTGCTGCTTTAGCTCTGTAGAAACAGGAAAAGGAAGTGAAAACAGTGTGTAGGCTGTCAAGCAGTGAGTCTTACCAAATATGGGTTGGTGACTGAGTAAATCTAAGGGTTAGCCACAGACGAGTGTAACTATGTAGTCCCGGTGTCAGCAGATAATGTCAAATGGAAATACATTTATGCAACAAAGTTCTGGTGTGTGTGTATGCTTGCGTATGTGTATTTCTCTGCGTGTGTGTGTGTGTGTGTCATCCCTGCTTCTTCCCAGTGTATCAGAGCTGAGACAGAAGGTGTCCCAGGAGCATGAGGTGGGGAAGCAGAAGGAGCGAGCGGAGGCTCCCAAGGCCTCTTATGGTTACGGGGGGAAGTTCGGAGTGGAGAAAGACCGCATGGACAAGGTTAGGTTATAACATGTCATCATTTGATGTTCATACACTACATGACCAAAAGTATGTGGACACCTGCTCGTCGAACATCTCATTCCAGAATCATGGGCATTAATATGTGGTTGGTCCCCCCCTTTGCTGTTAATAACAGCCTCCACTCTTCTGGGAAGACTCCATTAGATGTTGGAACATTGCTGTGGAGACTTGCTTCCGTTCAGGCAAAGGAGCATTAGTGAGGTCGGGCACTGATGTTGGGTGATTAGGCTTAGCTCGCAGTCGGTGTTTCAATTCATCCCAAATGTAGGGTTGAAGTCAGGACTCTGTGCAGGCCAGTCAAGTTCTTCCACACCAATCTCAACAAACCATTTCTGTATGGACCTCGCTTTGTTCACGTGGGCATTGTCATGCTGAAACAGGAAAGGGCCTTCCCTAAACTGTTGCCACAAAGTTGGAAGCACAAAATCATCTAGAATGTCATATGCTGTAGTGTTAAGGTTTCCCTCTACTGGCGCTAGAGGGGAAACAGCCCCAGACCATTATTCCATATCCACCAAACTTTACAGTTGGCACTATGCATTGGGGAAGGTAGCGTTCTCCTGGCATCTGCCAAACCCAGTCCATCAGACTGCCAGATGGTGAAGCGTGATTCATCACTCCAGAGAACGCGTTTCCACTGCTCCAGAGTCCAATGGCGGAGAGTTTCACACCCCTCCAGCCAACGCTTGGCATTGCGCATGGGGATCTTAGGCTTGTGTGCGGCTGCTCGGCCATGGAAACCCATTTCATGAAGCTCCAGATGAACAGTTATTGTGCTGATGTTGCTTCCATAGGCAGTTTGGAACTCTGCGGTCCTGTTCTGTGAGCTTTTGTGGCCTACCACTTTGCAGCAGAGACTTGTTGCGCCTAGAAGTTTCCACACTCACTTTAACAGCACTTACAGTTGACTGGGGCAGATATGCTCTGCTCTTGCTCTGGCAGGGCAGAAATTTGACGGACTGACTTGTTGCAAAGGTGGCATCCTATGACGGGGCCACGTTGAAAGTCACTGAGCTCTTCAGTAAGGCCATTCTACTGCCAATGTTTGTCTATGGTTGTGTGCTTGATTTTATACACCTTGCAGCAACGGGTGTGGCTGAAATAGCCAAATCCACAAATTTGAAGGGATGTCCACATACTTTTGTATATATAGTGTATTTCGCTCATAAGGTCTTCAGTCTAATGCAAATAACACAGCAAGCACAAGGCTTCCTCTAGTGCAATGCTGCTCACCCCAAAACGTATGCTGTCAGACAGTACAGTTCTGTGTGCTGACCTATTGCAATTTTTATGGACTTCAACAGTTTATCAAAGATCGTTTCCTGTGTTGATGTATTATGTGTGTGTAATTACCCAGGGGGCAGTGGGGCATGGCTACGTGGCGCAGGTGGAGCAGCACTCATCCCAGACCGATGCAAAGAGAGGATTCGGGGGGAAATTTGGAGTGCAGAAAGACCGTGTGGATAAGGTGAGGAAACTATACTCTTACTGACAAATACAAAGATATCACAGGATTTGATGAGCAGGATGAGGGATTGTTCTGGTGATGAACATTCCTTCTCTCTCCCTGTAGTCTGCCATGGGTTTTGAATACAAGGGTGAGGTGGAGCAGCATACATCTCAGAAAGGTACAGCCTTCAGGACGTCTAATACACATACGTTCTGATTTCCAATAAGTTGACTGCATGTTGTTATCCTACCCATCTACTCCTGGCATACCTCTCACCCTGCTTTTATCTTTCAGACTATTCAAAGGGTTTTGGAGGGAAGTTTGGGGTGGAGAAGGAGAAAGTGGACAAGGCTGCTTTAGGTTACGACTACAAGGGAGAGACCGAGAAGCACCAGTCTCAGAAAGGTTAGAGGGGAACTGTACCGTGGGCTGTTGTTTTTAAGTAGAAATGTTCCATGGTCAGTTATTGGATCTCTAGTTCATAATTTAAACATATCCCACAATCTCCCTCGCCAGACTATTCAAAGGGTTTTGGAGGTAAGTATGGGGTGGAGAAGGAGAAAGTGGACAAGGCTGCCTTGGGATACGACTACAAGGGAGAGACCGAGAAGCACCAGTCTCAGAAAGGTTAGAAGGGAACTGTACTGTGGGCTGTTTGTAGGTAGAAACCTTTCATGGTCAATTATTAATATTAGATTTCTAATTCATATTTGAAACAACCTCGTCACTCACTTTCCCTCACCAGACTATTCCAAGGGTTTTGGGGGGAAGTTTGGGGTGGAGAAGGAGAAAGTGGACAAGGCTGCTTTAGGTTACGACTACAAGGGAGAGACCGAGAAGCATGAGTCACAGAAAGGTCAGTTACTCACAGTTGTAACCAGAGTTGTGTTTGTGAAAGTCAAGGACCATGTCCACATTAAACTGACCTTTGATCTCCACGTTCAGACTATGCCAAGGGCTTTGGGGGACGCCATGGCGTCCAGACAGACCGCATGGATAAAGTGAGTCTTGCGTGACCCTCGACTCAGGATGACAGTAATTCTTGATGCATTTTACATTGACCTGTACAAACACACTCAGACTATGACGTTTTCTCATTGATTGGAATTATGGTTCCCCATTCGCTCTATAGAGTGCAGTGGCCTTCACAGACATGGAATCCCCTACCTCTGCCTATGAGAAGACAATACCATTGGAGGCATGTAAGTATGCTCTTTATAGTTCCTCAGAAGGGCTGAAGTTGTTCTGCTTGCTAAACATTTAGTTCTCAAGTTCAAAGAGGAAAATACCATTTTTGATTTTCCGGTCTGTCTGTGCAGCAAGTGCAGGGGCAGGCAACCTGAAGGCTCGATTTGAGAACTTGGCTCGGTCATCAGACGAGGAGAACAGAAAGCGAGCGGAGGAGGAGAGAGCCAGGAGACAGGCTAGAGAGAAGAGAGAGCAGGAGGAGGCACGACGCAGACAACAGGTACTGCAATAAACATGTTACTCCAATAAACATGTACCCTGACACAGCGGTATGTATCTCTTGTAGGAACAGAACAGCAGGGAGGAGGAAGCAGAGCAGCATCAGCCTCCACCTGTTGAAGAGCAGAGACCTCCACCTGTTGAAGAGACCAACAGGAAGCCCCAACCACCACAGCTGCCCACTGCCAGGGCAGTGCCTCAGATACCAAGAGATGAACCTGAGCTAGTGGTAAATATCTGATTTAATTCAATGCAACTCACCGATGACGTAAAAACGGCCATTTATTCTTCACTGCAACATTATAAAATGAATAGGTGAAATTCACACCTCCTTTTCTGTGGTCTCAGGAGGAAGAGGAGGAGCCAGACTATGACCAGCCCCCGTGCCTGCCCCCACGGTCAAGTGACCTGCTGGAGGCGGAGTCACCTCAGGAGCAGACCCCATCAGAACCAGAGCAGGAGGATGAGGGAGAGTATGAGGATATCTCACCAATCCCTTTCTTCCCAGAACCTGTTCCAGGTCAGTGTGCCACACCCAGTGGGGTAGAGGGGATGGGTAACCCATTACTGTGTCATATCAAAGACTGACCCTTCCATGTGTTCCCTCTACAGCTTTGGATAATGACTATGAGGACCTGACATGCGGTCAGACAGCAGTGGCCATTTATGACTACCAGGGAGGTAGGTAGTCTACTGTATCAATGACTGCGTTGTGATATCATATCGTTGTGTCATACTGTGATGTTGTTTCTTCCATTGTGGATGAATACAGAAATCAATGCTAAACATTGCTCAACACAGAAGTCTATAAAACCTTTCGGAGACAAAATCCTAAAATAATGTTATTCTCACACATGAAGAGGCAGATGATGAGATCTCCTTCAACCCGGATGATGTCATCACCAACATAGAGATGGTGGACGAAGGCTGGTGGAAGGGACACTGTCACGGACGCATTGGACTTTTCCCTGCTACATTCGTGAAAATGATGTGAGCGTGCCTATACAGTCTCCAACACAGACATATACCTGAGCCCATAGGACCTGTGGATCTTTTCACAGGGGAGACGTCAGCATATTGATCCTATCGGACAGGTATAGTTTGATTGTACCATGGGAGCATCTCAATTGCATACTCCTCTATCCTCACTTTCTTAATACCAATTGGAGGTCAGAGGGGAGGGACCTCTGGCTTTGTCATCCAATGGGTTTTGAGGTGAGAGGACGCAAGGAGTATACAATTCAGATTCTCCCCATGTGTTTTCTAGTCAATTGATTTATATCCGGTCAGTAGTCATGATATATAATGGATAGTCATTGTGCTTCATACTGCTCAGGGTGGGATGCAGCCCTTCCCCTTATAAACGCTGATTGCTAAATGTTCCAGAATGTTCTCATGCACTTGCATTTCAAAGGATTATGTAAGTCATTTAGCTATGGAATGTTTTGTTTAAAAACAATGAGTAACTACAGAGAATTGTATTTTGGCTATTGATGGAATCCTTAACTTGAATTACATTGTCATACTTTGGAAAAGCATAATATCTGAAACACAGGTTAAAAAGGTCATTTCTAGAATCAACTGCATGTAATCAATAAAATGTATTAATGTACAGAAACACATTTATTTACTCTGTGTGATAGCCAGAATATGATATGGACAGTTTGTTGCATGTATAATGAATGTCTTTGTAACTATGGGCTAGGCTACAGAAAGAGGAGCAAATCAAACTGGAATGGAGCTACCAACAACAGGTTGGTATTATTAAGGTAAAATGTAAAGAATCTACCATCTTCTGTATACCACAGCAATAAGAAAACATGGCTTTCATTCAAGTGAAGTATGCCAATGCAGTATTATACCATTGTGCTCAACACACAACTCTGTTGTTTCCTTTCATACGTTAAAATGAGCTTACAGACAATGGGTTGCACAATATAGATCCTTTGCCTCATATCACCATTTAACTTGAACACAAGGCAGACAACTCAAGTCCAGAAGGATCATGCATTCAATGCTCATGTGTGTGTCACAGGTTCTAAGTCAGAAGTCCTTTGGTTTTCTCCAGGCTACCAGGCAATGCTCATGTGTGTGTCACAGGTTTAAGTTGGTCCTTTGGTTTTCAGGCTCCAGGATTTCTTTTTTTTTTGCCTTTCCTCCTGATTTCTTTGTCATGCGTTTGCCTTTCAGTTTCTTGGCCTGTCGTTGGCTCATCCATGTTGGGTACTGTCCGTGCTCGTCCAACTGGGTCGTCTTACTGCGCTTGCTGTCCATGTCCATCTTTCCATCTGCAATGCAAAAACAAAAAGGTGTCAAAACTCATGAGTTTTGACATAAGAAACGATACAAAATGTTTGATCTGTGTGTGATCTCACCATCGACTTCCTCTGCCTCCATGTCTACATCCACTTTCTTCTCCTTTATCTTCCCAGCTGGCACCACTGTAGCTATGTCCTGAATGTCATTCATGGAGATCTCTCCTGTGCCACCGTGGGCTAAGGCTTGCTTCAGCCGAGCCAGTTCCTTAGGGGCGTTCTTCGCTCTCTTCACAGCACGCATCTTCCGCTTCCATTTGCTTCGCAGACTTTTGGCCATTTTTAGGTTTTCTGAAAGACAGGGTTACGTAATGGAAACACAGATCCACTTGCATAAGACATCCCGGCTGGCTTTAACTAGTTCTGTGACAGTCTTTGCAGAGCCTAGCCATACATATGACTGAGTTCTTGGCTCATATAAACAACACTCATGCCATCAACTCCCATCAAGCCAGCAAAGACACACGTATAGTCCAAATCCACCTCAATCATAAATCGAGGTTCTTGTATAGTTAATCACGACGAACTGCCGTTAAACTGTCCATGAGTCTTTAAATGTGCAAGACTCAACATAAACAGGCACGTTTGCTAGCTTTTGGCTAATAGCTAGCTACACTGCTAAAGAAAATTGATTGTTTTAGAACAATCGATCGGCCTATTCCGTTCAATGTTTTTATACTTCAATAACTAGTATTCGGTATACTCAATTTACCCCTATTGATGGTATTGTAATTAATAAAAGACTGTCAACATACATAGACGCAGATGTATCTTCCGTACAGTTGATAAGGAGGCAGCACACACGTGTTAGTATTTTCGACAACCGTAAAGCAGGTCAGACAGTCGTTATGTTGGACACATTTGCGACAATTTACGTCCTCTTAATTTACTATCATACTGTGAACTAGTATTTATTTAATCTAAAACCTATAACCTACATATTTAGAGTGAAACATTATCAGTGGTGGATAACTGACGAACTGTCTTCCTCGAACTGTCTTCCTTTTATCGATACGTTTTGTCAGCTATTCTGGTGCAGTTCGCAGTTTTTCCAGGAGATGGCGAGCTCATTCTATACTGCAAGCCAACGCGACCTAAGTCTCATTAATGATCATCCAATTATCCACAAATTCACATCTGCTCCAGAACAAATGTGTTGAACCACTTTAACCTCTGTCTGTAAAAACAAAGGGCAAACGAAAAGCAAAGTATGTGAGTACAGTAAAGTAGAAATGATATGTTATACCATCACAACATTGAATGAACTACAACCATTCATGATAAATACATTATTGTTGGTATGGCATGGTCTTTGTACTATTTCGAATGGAGAATTTGCAAGACTGATGTTTCTTCTGGGACTGCACGTCATCAAGCTAAACCCATGAGACCGATTGGGGTGTAAAATCCAAGGGCAGGTCCTATTTTAGCCCCACTCGGGGCATGGCCCTACATACAGTAGGCCTCCGCTCTTCCCCAGGAGATATGAGTTGAGCCCCGCACTTTTCCAGCTGACCTTCTCGACTCCCTGCTCACTCAAGTGGAAGCCAACCAGCCCCAACTGCTCCCTCTTTCCTCTTCACATCCCAGAGGAACATTCTATTCAGTGCAGCCCCTCCTCAGCTTGGCCCCTCAGCTTCTGTGAGCTAAAATAGCAGCTTGGCACAGCAGGAGCCATGCACGGCGGGAAGGTCCTGTCATCTCCATAAAAAAAGATCCAGGATAGGCAAAAACCTATTTGGAGCTTTGGGTCAAATTGGGGTTCCTGGTTCACCTTCAAAGTAAACAGTTGGTGGGGAGAATACAAACTCAGGCACTGACCCTAGCCTACACCCACAGTGGGGGTTGTCAAAACCCATTTTTTTGTGAGATGGAAAGAAATGGGAAAACAGAAATCCCTCATACTGACCTGGGCCCAGATTCACAAAACACTTCTTACGCAAAAACATAAACTTTTTTGTTGTTTTAATTTGACCCCCTTTTCTCCCCAATTCTGTGATATCCAATTGCGCTCCAATTGCGGTCTTGTCTCATCGTTGCAACTCGCCAATGAGGCAAAGGTCGAGTCATGCGTCCTCCGAAACATGACCCGCCAACCACGTGTCTTAACACCTGACCGCTTAACCCAGAAGCCAGCTGCACAAATGTGTCAGAGGAAACACCATTCAACTGATGACTGAAGTCAACCTGCAGGCGCCCGGCCCGCCACAAAGAGTCGCTATAGCGCGATGAGCCAAGTAAAGCCCCCCTGGCCAAACCCTCCCCTAACCCGGACGACACTGGGCCAACTGTGCGCTGTCCTATGGGATTCCTGGTCACGGCCGGTTGTGACACAGCCTGGATCTTTTTTGTTGTTGTAGTGACTGCGCAACACTGCAATGCTTTTCATACTAACTTCTCAAATATCTTCTTGCAAATCTTCTTAAGATGTTTGTTGCCAGGCAACTGATTTAGCTTGCTATCTAGCTAGCAATGGCAATCATGTTAGCATATTTCGTACAGAGATTACTGTTCTAAAACATGTTCTTGGGTTTAAAATAATCAATACTTAAACTTTCAGATGAAGTTTGAGTGAATTAAACATGTTCAATTGCTTTCATGAGTTTATTCTCTCACAGCCCTGAATTTAAGACAAGCTATCTATGAATTAAGAACATTTCCAAAAGCTTTATTTTCAAGAATCTCTTCTTAAATTTTTGCTTTAGGAAAAACATAAGAAATAGTGCAAGAACATTTCCAAGAACATTTTTGAGGAATAGCAACTAATATTTAACTTTCTTCTTTAATCTATAGTTAAGGTTAAATGGTCAGTTAATAAGACATTTCTTCTTAAGAAGGTTTTGTGAATCTGGGCCCAGGTGACATCGCCCTTGACAACCAGCTGAGGTCCCCGTACCGATAGTGTTTAGTGTTTTGACTCCCCCAATTAGGACCCTATTACTGCGGAGAATGGGTCTGTGTCTGTGAAGAGTAATTAAGTCCCAGGGCATCATGTTCAGAAAGAGGCAGGGTCTAAACAACACACACACACACACACACACACACACACACACACACACACACACACACACACACACACACACACACACACACACACACACACACACACACACACACACACACACACACACACACACACACACACACACACACACACACACAGGAGAGCAGGTGACACCGTCTTAAGAGGGCAGATTAAACAAGAGGGCTGTCCTTTCAAGGAAGACAAAAAAAAGCCTCGTCTGTGACTGAATGTAAAAGACTAATATACTCTCTTCTGCCAAGTTAATATAAATATTCTGCATTTGATACCCAAAAGCAGAGTTGTATTCCTTACAAGTTTAAGTATGTCCGTCTACGGTGGACATACTAATATAACAGTAGTTGTATTTGTGCTCAGGTCTAGTTGTGTTCAGATGAACAGTAGGAATCAAAGTTATCCTATTGGCTACTACAACATAGTATAAAGTCCTAAACATAGTTATAAAGTCCTAAACATTGTTATAAAGTTTTAAACATAGTTATAAAGTCCTAAACATAGTTATAAAGCCCTAAACATAGTTATAAAGTCATCAACATAGTTATAAAGTCATCAACATAGTTATAAAGTCATCAACATAGTTATAAAGTCCTAAACATAGTTATAAAGTCATCAACATAGTTATAAAGTCATCAACATAGTTATAGTCATCAACATAGTTATAAAGCCCTAAACATAGTTATAAAGCCCTAAACATAGTTATAAAGCCCTAAACATAGTTATAAAGTCCTAAGCATAGTTATAAAGTCATAAACATAGTTATAAAGCCCTAAACATAGTTATAAAGTCATAAACATAGTTATAAAGTCATCAACATAGTTATAAAGCCCTAAACATAGTTATAAAGCCCTAAACATAGTTATAAAGTCATAAACATAGTTATAAAGTCATAAACATAGTTATAAAGTCATCAACATAGTTATAAAGCCCTAAACATAGTTATAAAGCCCTAAACATAGTTATAAAGTCCTAAACATAGTTATAAAGTCCTAAACATAGTTATAATGTCCTAAACATTGTTATAAAGTCCTAAACATTGTTATAAAGCCATTTGCCTCTTTAAAAAGCAGATCAAATCTTACTTGGCAAATTCTTGTGAGCATGAGCGATAGCCCAGGACATTTGACAGACTGGCCTCTTCTTCCAAATACGCTTGTGGATCCCAATACACAGTAGTTACCCATCCAAAAAACAGGCTCTCCCGTAAGTTAAAACGCGTGGATGGAGCGATCCCCAAATCCATAGTGAGAGATATGAATTGGCAATCAGTGGCCAGGCACTGGGGGCTGCCTTTAGCATTCAGGTCAGGACTGACAGGCCATCTGTTTCTGTTTTCTGAGAACAGTCCTGTTGCTGTGCAGCAACACCTCAACGCCTCACTCTGCTGGATTCAGATGTTGGTGAATAGGCTACTTGGCATTTGGTTTCTTATATAACCGTTTTATATGGATCATCACTTGCAAAGACCGATGTAGTACACTGACAAGGTTTATACGACGTGAAATGACTCAACAATATTAGAAATAGAATGTTTATACAGTCATCCAGATTTTCACATGAAGTTATATTGCAGTGGTAAGAAACGTTTGTATTGTAAAGTATTCAATACAAATAATGATTGTAGTGCGTCTAATTTGAATATGACCAGAATGATCTAAGGGAGCATTTGGTGTAGCCGTAAAATGAATTAGTGGGATGTTTTGTTTTAGCAGATGCTCTTATCCAGAGGGACTTACAGGAGCAATTAGGGTTAAGTGCCTTGCTCAAAGGCACAGACAGATTTTTCACCTAGTCAGCTCAGGGATAGGAACCAGCAACATTTCGGTTACTTGCCCAACGCTTTTAACAGCTAGGCTACCTGCCGCTTTGTGTAACGTGAACCTGTTGAACCAGGCACTGTGGAATTGGAGGGAGGGAGGTGAGCGTTTACCTAGACTACCTCGTCTCCCAGGGCGAGGGATGGTGCAGAATGAGAGCAACGAAGAGACAAGGACCAAGCCCAAGTTAGCAGACAGGTATTTGACCTCTGCAGGGAAGAAATACCTCCTTGTTTGCTGTTTAGCTATATGTGTTAAATCCTTCCAGTGGTAGAAAAAGTACCCAACTGTCATACTTGAGTAAAAGTAAAGATACCTTAATAGAAAATGACTCAAGTTAAAGCAAAAGTCACCCAGTAAAATTCTACTTGAGTAAAAGTCAAAAAGTATAAGTACATAAGTGTCAAAGTAAAAGTATAAATCATTTCAAATTCCTTATATTAAACAAGCCAGATGGCACCATTTTCTTGTTTTTTTTAATTTACGGAAAGCCACAGGCACACTCCAGCACCAGACATAATTTACAAACAAAGGATTTGTGTTTAGTGAGTCCGCCAGATCAGATGCAGTAGGGATGACCAGGGATGTTTGGTTGATAAAGTGTGTGAATTTGACTATTTCCTGTCCTGCTAAGCATTGAAAATGTAACAAGTACTTTTGGCTGTTAAGGAAAATATATGGAGTAAAAAGTACAATATTTTCTTAAGGAACGTAGTGAAGTAAAGGTAGTCAAAAATATAAATAGTAAAGTACAGACACCTCAAAAAACGACTTAAGCAGTACTTTAAACCAAAGTATTTTTACTGAAGTACTTTACACCATTGTATTCTTCCATTGTTGAGGCTCTTTTCAGTCATTTTTCAGTTTTCATGGAACATTTATGTGGAATTGCTTTATATTTCCATAAGGGATAAAACAAAATCGTCTTTGATGATTTACAAAATGAAATTAGTCACATTCTAAACGTTTTAAAAACGTTTTTTGAGCTTTGTATTCCAACAATTTGCTGTTGACATCATTACTAATCTGATTTTATGGGTCCCTTTCGATAAGGAGCCTATATACTTTGCACTAAATAATGACATTTAAAGCCCTGTGTGTGACTAAGAGGCCCCTCCAGCATCTATCTACATCAGCAACTCTATCTACATCAGTAGCTCTGTACTGTAGCATAATGATATTGATTCTCTTAGTCCATAAGATACAGCTCAATGAAACAACTCCCACTGAGAAACAAGAAGAAACTAAAATAAAAGCCACTGTTTGAATCAGAGACCCCCAAGGGGCACACACACACACACACACACACACACACACACACACACACACACACACACACACACACACACACACACACACACACACACACACACACACACACACACACACACACACACACACACACACACACACACAGCCACACTCCTGACACACACACACACACCGTCAGGTCTGCAGGCAGGGTGTCTGGGGAGACGGAGCGTAGCGGAGCGGCAGTCTTGGGGCCTGTCCTTTCCCCCTGCCGGGGTAGTGTATATCCATTGGACTATGTTGACTGTGTGTTCCTGTGCCTGCGGCTGCTACAGAGCCAGCTGAGCTGCAGCTCCCAGAGAGCCTTGCTGTGGAGCTGAGTACATATTACCCAGCCACACTTGGAAGGAGATTGGCTGTGATTCGCTTTCTTGTCCTCCTGCTCCCCTGGATCTTTTGAACGTGGCCTTGTTGTTCTTGCAGGTCTCACTTCACATTTAACAGGCTGGCTGGCTGTTACTCTACTTGTTTCGTTGACACTGTTAGGGAGAGCTTGGGTTGTTCAGTGCCAAATCTAGTACATGTAAACCAGCATTATAATGAATGACTAATGGAGAAAATCTTGAAGGTCTGGAATCACACACACCTTTCATCCTATGATTCTTGAACCTTTTGCATAATAAATGGGTCACTCTGGTCATTGGGTATGCCTTAGTTACATATGATTCTATCGTAAAGATATCTAATTCATTGGACATTAGTTGAGAGTCACTCAAATATACACTACTGTTCAAAAGTTTGGGGTCACTTAGAAATTTGTTTTTGAAAGAAAGTCTCATTTTTGTCCATTTAAAATAACATCAAATTGATCAGAAATACAGTTTAGACATTGTTCGCCTATGTAGATATTCCATTAAAAATATGTTGTTTCCAGCTACAATTGTCATTTACCACATTAACAATGTCTACACTTTATTTCTGATCAATTTGATGTTATTTTAATGGACAAAAAATGTGCTTTCCTTTCAAAAACAAGGACATTTCTAAGTGACCACTAACTTTTGAACGGTAGTGTATTTATTCCCTCAAATTAGTAGGAGTAGATAACGGACCACACAGCCAAACTATAATTAAATCAGTTCAGCTCACAGACAGATGGGCCAAGCCAACCGTGGCAGGTACAGCTGAACATTTCAAGCCCGCAACAATACAATTGGTTTACTGTATCTCGCCAAACAATAAATAGACTCATTAATAAATAAATCAAATTCTGGACAATAAACAATAGAAAAATGCTCATCCCAAGGAAAATGGACTTCATTGGAGCGCCTTGCATGCATATTATGAGTAATGAGCACATCAATAATTCATAATTTTCATTATGTTTCTGATTGCGTTGCCCGCAATCATTTGTTTTAAATATACATTGCTGTCATAATCGGCATGGAAGAAATCATGAAGATTTAGACTCATAATGTATTATGAGTGTATACTGAACAAAAATATAAACGCAACACGTGAAGTGTTGGTTCCATGTTTCATGAGCTGAAATAAAAGATCCCATAAATGTTGCATTCGCACAAAAAGCTTTTCTCTCAAATTGTGTCCACACATTTGTTTAGATCCCTGTTAGTGAGCATTTCTCCTTTACCAAGATAATCCACCCACCTGACAGGTGTGGCATATCAAGAAGCTGATTAAACAGCATGATCATTACACAGGTGTTCCTTATTCTGGGAACATTAAACGTTTGTTTGTTACACAACACAATGCCACAGATGTCTCAAGTTTTGAGGGAGGGTGGAATTGGAATTCTTGACTGTAGGAATGTTCTCCAAAGCTGTTGCCAGAGGTTTGAATGTTAATTTCTCTAAACTAATGTCACGCCCTGGCCTTAGTTATCTTTGTTTTCTTTATTATTTTGGTTAGGTCAGGGTGTGACAAGGAGGATTTATGTGTTTGTCTGGTCTAGGGGTTTTGTATGTTTATGGGGCTGTTTCCTTTCTAGGTAGTTTGTATGTCTATGGTTGCCTGGATTGGTTCTCAATTAGAGGCAGCTGTCTATCGTTGTCTGTGATTGGGAACCATATTTAGGCATATTCTGTGGGTACTTTGTGGATGATTGTCTTCTGTGTCATTGCACCAGATAGGACTGTTTCGGTTTTCACATTTGTTGTTTTGTATTTTGTAGTGTTCTCATGTAGAATCACCCACCACAACAGGACCAAGCAGCGTGGTAACGGGCAGGAGCAGGAGAGGCAGCGATGTCAGGATTTCTGGACATGGGAGCAGAATCTGGGCTCTACAACTTGGGAAGAGATAGACAGGTGGGCGGTCGACCCAGGGAGAGTGCCGGAGCCCGCCTGGGATTCGCTGGAGCAGTGCGAGGAGGGTTAAAGGAGAATGGAGTTGGAGAAACAAGCACGGCGGCACGGTAGGAAGCCCGAGAGTCAGCCCCAAAAATGTATTGGAGGGGGGCACACAGGGAGTATGGCGAAGCCAGGTAGGAGACCTGCGCCAACGTCCTGTGCTTACCGGAGAGCGAGAGGGACCGGGCAGGCACCGTGTTATGCTGTGGAGCGCACGGTGTCTCCAGTGCGGGTGCATAGCCCGGTGCGGTACATTCCAGCTCCTCGTATCGGCCGGGCTAGAGTGGGCATCGAGCCAGGTAAGGTTGGGCAGGCTCGGTGCTCAAGAGCTCCTGTGCACCTGCACGTCCGGTCTGTCCAGTGCCACCTACACGCACCAGCCCTCCGGTGGCAGCCCCCCGCACCAGGTTTCCTGTGCGTGTCCAGAGCCCAGTACTCCCTGTTTCAACTCACTGCACTCGCCCTGAGGTGCGTGTCCTCAGCCCAGTACCACCAGTGCCGGCACCACGTACCAGGCCTACAGTGGGCCTCACCTGTCCAGAGCTGCGAGAGTCTCCCCCCTGTCCCTAGCTGCTAAAGGTCTCCCACCTGTCCAGAGCTGCTAGAGTCTCCCGCCTGTCCAGTCAGCCAGGATCCCCCAGAGCCGCCAGTCAGCCAGGATCCCCCAGAGCCGCCAGTCAGCCAGGATCCCCCAGAGCCGCCAGTCAGCCAGGATCCCCCAGAGCCGCCAGTCTGCCAGGTGCCGCCAGTCTGCCAGGATCCGCCAGAGCCGCCAGTCTGCCAGGATCCGCCAGAGCCGCCAGTCAGCCAGGATCCGCCAGAGCCGCCAGCCAGCCAGGATCCGCCAGCCAGCCAGGATCCGCCAGAGCCGCCAGCCAGCCAGGATCCGCCAGAGCCGCCATTCAGCCAGGATCCGCCAGAGCCGTCAGTCAGCCAGAAGCTGCCAGAGCCGTCAACCAGCCTGAGCTACCTCTCAGTTGCGAGCTACCCCTCAGTCCCGAGCTGCCCCTCAGTCCCGAGCTGCCCCTCAGTCCAGTGGGGCCATTTAGTAGGGTTGCCAATCCTAGATCGGCGGCGAGGGTCACCGTTCCTAGGAAGAGACTAAAGCGGACAAAGACTATGGTGGAGTGGGGGGGGGGGGGCAGAGGTTTGAATGTTAATTTCTCTAAACTAATGTCACGCCCTGGCCTTAGTTATTTTGTTTTCTTTATTATTTTGCTTAGGTCAGGGTGTAACAAGGGGGATTTATGTGTTTTGTCTGGTCTAGGGGTTTTGTATGTTTATGGCGCTGTTTCCTTTCTAGGTAGTTTGTATGTCTATGGTTGCCTGGATTGGTTCTCAATTAGAGGCAGCGGTCTATCGTTGTCTCTGATTGGGAACCATTTTTAGGCCGCCATATTCTGTGGGTACTTTGTGTGTGATTGTCTTCTTTCTTTGTGTCATTGCACCAGATAGGACTGTTTCGATTTTCACATTTGTTGTTTTGTATTTTGTAGTGTTCTCATGTACGGTCTTTATTAAACATGTTGAACTCTAAACACGCTGCATTTTGGTCCTCCTCTCCTTCAACGGAAGAAAACCGTTACAACTAAGCTGCCTCCAACATCGTTTTAGAGAATTTGGCAGTACGTCCAACTGGCCTCACATCTACAGACCATGTGTAACCACGCCAGCCCAGGACCTCTACATCCGGCTTCTTCACCTGCGGGATTGTCTGAGACCAGAGACCCGGACAGCTGATAAACTGTGGGTTTGCACAACCAAATAATTTCTGCACAAACTGTCAGAAACCATCTCAGAGAAGCTCATCTGCGTGCTAGTTGTCCTCACCTGACTGCAGTTCAGCGTCGTAACCGACCTCAGTGGGAAACTGCTCACCTTCAATGGCCAATGGCATGCTAGAGACATGTGCTCTTCACGGATGAATCCCGTTTTCAACTGTACCGGGCAGATGGCAAATAGCATGTATGTCGTGTTGTGAGGGTGTGTGGTTTGTTGATGTCAACGTTGTGAACAGAGTGCTCTATAGTGGCGGTGGGGTTTTGGTATGGGCAGACACAAGCAACGGACAACTAACACAATTGCATTTTATCGATGGCAATTTGAATATACAGAGATACCATGATGAGATCCTGAGGCCAATTGTCACTCCATTCATCCGCCGCCATCACCTCATGTTTCAGCATGATAACGCGCGGCCCCATGTCTCAAGGATCTGTAAACAATTACTGGAAGCTGAAAATGTCCTAGTTCTTCCATTGCCTGCAGACTCACAAGACATGTCACCCATTGAACATATTTGGGATGCCCTGGATTGTCGTGTACAACAGCGTGCTGCAGTTCCTGACAATATCCAGCAACTTCGCACAGCCATTGAAGAGGAGTGGGACAACATAACACAGGCCATAATCAACAGCCTTATCAACTATATGTGAAGGAGATGTGTCACGCTGCATGAGGCAAATGGTGGTCACCCCAGATACTGACTGGTTTTCTGATCCACGCCCATATCTTTATTTTAAGGCATCTGTGACCAACAGATCCAAATCTGTATACCCAGTCATGAAATCCATAGATTAGGGCCTAATTAGTGTAATTGTCTGTCTTCTCATTTACGTCACAGTTTGTACACTTGCACTGATTTCTATCATATATCTGCCTTCAGATGTAGGATCTTAATTTGATCACTCATTTGTTGCTGAGAATTTTCCTGCAGATGTGCTTTGTGATTTACAATAATTCACTGAAAACCCACACAAACACACAGTTATATTAACAGTATTGCACTTTTCATGTAGCCTACTTTTGGCCAGCTAATAGCCTAACCACCGATCAAGCAACACTATGGACTAAACATTAAAATATTTTTGCGGCAGGAATATTTTGCTGTGACAATATAGGTTAAATTAAGTTCCTACATCTGTATGTCGGTCCCATTAGACATTCTAACAGTGTCCCAACTGCAGCAGTTGCAGATATGCTAAACATGTCAACATGTTAATGTATCATCTACATACAGTATTTCCCAAGAGTCCAACAGACTGATTGAGTTCATTCAAATAGCATTCATTTGAATTTTTAGCTTGTTTTCATTTCTTATAATGGTTGTTCATCTGCAGCCTGTCCATGAGTTTCCTCTCATCAATTTGGTCTCCACAGAACAGTAGCGGTGCTTGGGTAAAATCACTGCGGAAGCCAAGACCCCCCCAGTGCATACTGCATGTAACAGACAGTTACATGACCTACAAGTTAATGTTTCTTACATTTTCGTACTACTAAACAACTATTGATTTAAAACCACAGAGAGTTACTGCAAGTCAAAAAGAAAACAGGAGCTGCCTCCACTATTCCAGCACCATTTCATCTTCAATATTTCAACACCATCCAATCGCCTACTGTATGCTTAGTCTAATACAGTGACAACTCAAAGATACCCCAAAGTCTATAGTCCAATAAACGTGAGCTAAATATGATATGGCGGTCCATGGTTCTGATTTCTATCTACATGCGCGTTCGTGCAAGTAGAAAAACATGTTGACTCACCCTACTTGTAGAGAAATGCCAATGCCATCCTCTTCTCTTTCATGTTGACGAAACAGTCTATCACTCTGTCATACAGTACACACTTTTATTTTGATAGGAGAGACGCCAAATCGAAGCTGGCTTCCCTTGACACTTTTATTTTTTTTGCCAGGACCATTCACAGTTGAGCTCGCTCAATTTAGCTCAATGCTGATTGGCAAATTTTGTATACTTTTTTTCTCAAGGGAGGCCAAATGCCCACTGGCTTCCCTTGCATTCAATGTTACGGGCAGCAACAATGTCATACTTGTTTGGATGAGACAGTATCAGATAGATGGTCTACAAGAAAAGAGACAAGAGGGGCATCCCTCGGAGGATTTCTCCTGTGAGATACATTCTCAGCCTCTTGCGAATTGAAGGAAAATTATGAGACACAGAATTATAAATTATTTTATGTTTTAATATTAAATATTTTGTACATTTTTGGGGGAAGCCTGGCTTCCCTTGGCATCCATAAATACACGCCACTGTCACAGAATAAAAGCTTCCACTTAAGGAACTACACCGCAAGAAACGCAGATGAGCTTTGTGATTTACAAAAAAATCACTGAAAACGCGCACTAACATCTGGTTATATTAACAGTATTTGACTTTTCATGTAGCCTACTTTTTCTCCGGCTAATAGCCAAAGCACCGATCAAGCAATAGTATGGACTAAAAGTTCAAATCCTGTTGCTGCAGGATTATTTTGCCAAGACACTATTGGTCAAATGAAGATCCTACATCAACAGCTCAAACTGTATACAGCTGTCCCTGACAAGCTGTCCCTGACAAGCTGTCCCTGCCCTACAATAGGCTACCACTCAACTGAACTCTTTACAATGGAGTTTTTTATTCACTGTTTTTCTCTTGACAAATTGAAATGATCTCGAGACGGTCTGTTGTTCTTTTTACTTGCCGTTTGTTTGACCTTTGTGAATCCTCCTTGAGATAGTCTTTATTTCTAATTCCCTTTTGGGAGACCTCCATATGTCTAAGGGATGTATTACTCTTAGCCCAGGCCTGGAATAGGGTCAGAAACCGCTACAGGAAAATTATAGTCTTATCTTTTATTATTCATGCTGTGTCATGTTCCTCAATGGGCTCTTTCTAGGTTTGTATGCGTGCATTAAACACTTGGCAGCACTCTTTATCTCAACACATTATGTTGCTCATAAAAAAAAAACATTTTAATTCAATGCTAATTGAGGAAGTAAAACTGTAATTACAAAATATATATATATTTTAAAATGTCTTGACAACGTGTATTCCTAGTTCCCAGCTGCTAAGATTTCATCAATTCCCCGAAATATATACCAAAACCCACTTGGTTATAAGTCCTAGTATTTTATTTTTTAAATTGTTGTTTACAGACTTAACGTTGAATTAGACCATGTTTGTTCTGTACTAAGATCTCTCTCTTTCCCATTGGCATTTTCCATTTTGGTATGTTAGTGTCTCAGTCTGCTGGTGGTGTGGTGGGTTCAGTGCAGCGTTGTGTTGTTTTTGTTCGTCTAATTGATTTCAGGTGCTCAGAGAGAGGCAACGATGGAGGGGGAATGCTAAAATAGGAGCCAATTTACCAGGAGAGAAATGGGCCCACTGCTGAGTAGGCTTCCTGCTTGATACTTCAAACCCAGTGCAGCTCAGTATAGCCCAGTCATTTAACATTGGCTGTTTCCACTCTGTCCATTATCATCTCTGTCAGCACATGACAAGCCCTGCTGTCCCCTTGAGGTGTCTCCTGTTCTGTACCTTACTAATGATACTCTGGTTACACACAGACACTTATATAAGAGTAAGACGGAGAGGTCTGGGTGCATGGTGTGATCAGCCTGTCCCCCAGAGCGACTGCACGCACACACACCACCACCACCACACACGCAGGTCTGTCTTTGCCAGGCATGGTGAGCAATCATCCCATGCCCTCAGTGGAGAGGGGCAAGGTGCAGTTGCCAAGTCAACAGCTGGATAGCCATCCTGAGTGGGATTCTCTGTGGAGGGGGAGGGGCATGACGAGGGGAGGGGCTGAAGGCAAAGGGGGCAGAGAGGGAAAGGCAGGAGCTTTTTCTTAGCCACACCCACCCAGCTGGGGCCAATGGCAGCCAACATGGGAGAAGATCTCCTCACAGCATGTTTCACAGGCACAATGAAAGATGGTTTAGGATTTTCATTGTACTGTATGAGTTTTTATTTCATTTGTTTTAGAAGATTGTTTGTATGTTATTTATTCTGTAGCTATTCTTACAATAGTGGGAATCCCTTATTGAGGGAGGGGTTTTCCCTGCACCCCAAAGCCTACATGATATGATATACAGTTCTACTGTTAGTATATCAGTGGTGCAGTTTGGATGTCAGATATCCTATATGACTGAAGCTACTTTAGCTTAGAGCAGCAACATAAACCCCCTCTGGTAATGTTATTGATCCTTCACTATGGTATAAAGCTGGGTGTTCAGATCCTTCACTATGGTATAAAGCTGGGTGTTCAGATCCTTCACTCTGGTATAAAGCTGGGTGTTCAGATCCTTCACTCTGGTATAAAGCTGGGTGTTCAGATCCTTCACTATGGTATAAAGCTGGGTGTTCAGATCCTTCACTATGGTATAAAGCTGGGTGTTCAGATCCTTCACTATGGTATAAAGCTGGGTGTTCAGATCCTTCACTCTGGTATAAAGCTGGGTGTTCAGATCCTTCACTATGGTATAAAGCTGGGTGTTCAGATCCTTCACTCTGGTATAAAGCTGGGTGTTCAGATCCTTCACTATGATATAAAGCTGGGTGTTCAGATCCTTCACTATGGTATAAAGCTGGGTGTTCAGATCCTTCACTATGGTGTGAAGCTGGTCGTTCAGATCATTCACTATGGTATAATGCTGGGTGTTCAGATCCTTCACCATGGTATAAAGCTGGGTGTTCAGATCCTTCACTATGGCATAAAGCTGGGTGTTCAGATCCTTCACTATGGTATAAAGCTGGGTGTTCAGATCCTTCAATATGGTATGAAGCTGGGAGTTCAGATCCTTCACTATGGTATAAAGCTGGGTGATCAGATCCTTCACTATGGTATAAAGCTGGGTGTTCAGATCCTTCAATATGGTATAAAGCTGGGTGTTCAGATCCTTCACTATGGTATAAAGCTGGGTGTTCAGATCCTTCACTATGGTATGCTGGGTGTTCAGATCCTTCACTATGGTATAAACTGGGTGTTGATCCTTCACTATGGTATAAAGCTGGGTGATCAGATCCTTCACTATGGTATAAAGCTGGGTGTTCAGATCCTTCAATATGGTATAAAGCTGGGTGTTCAGATCCTTCACTATGGTATAAAGCTGGGTGTTCAGATCCTTCACTATGGTATAAAGCTGGGTGTTCAGATCCTTCACTATGGTATAAAGCTGGGTGTTCAGATCCTTCACTATGGTATAAAGCTGGGTGTTCAGATCCTTCAATATGGTATGAAGCTGGGAGTTCAGATCCTTCACTATGGTATAAAGCTGGGAGTTCAGATCTCTCTAATGCCATAATAAAATGCCTTGTCACTGCAGTAGCAGTGTGTGGGTAAAGTCACTGGGGCAGCCTGAAAAAAAAATACATATTACAAGCTATGTGTTGTGATAATTGCATTGTTTGCTCTATAACCTATTAGTTCATATGCTTTGACCCTGTGAGATATTGTTATATAGGCCTAAAGCCGAGACAATAAGAAGACACAGTGGCAGACAGAATAAATTCAACCAGACCTTTGTTTCACCACAAAACCAGAGAGCATCCTCTGTCCAGTGAAGTCCACAAAGCATATTGAATGTAACCAACAGTTACATGACCTACGGCATGGTCAAGCAAGTTAATATTTCTGACATTTCCGGACCATTAAACAACTATTGATTTAGAACCATAGAGAGTTACAGCAAATTGCCGTGTTCCAGCACCATTTCAACATCATCAAATCAGGCTTATGCTTAGTCTAATACAGTGACAACTAAAGACACCAAAAACAATTTAGTCCAGTCAACGTAAGTTAAATATGATGTGGCTGTCCATGGTTCTGATTTCTGTGTGTGTGTGTGTGCGTGTGCGTGGGTGGGTGCGTGCGTGCAAGTAGAGAAACATGTTGACTAACCCTACGCCATTACCATCCTCCTCTCTGTTATACATGCTTTTATTTTTCGTTGTCCCAGGCTACCTGTCTAAAATGCTTGCTCGCTAGCCTAACTCAACATTACCTAGTTAAAATTAGCCTTCTATATCTAGCTACATATATTGAACTTCCATCCTCTCAGGCTAGGGCCACAATGTATGAATTAATGGTTGGATCAGAATCACCGTTATAATTATTGGCCAGTATGGAGAATTAAGTAAAAACCAAAAGTCCAAATCCCTATCTCCATCCATGGCTATTTTAGGAAATGGACACTTTTAGCCTGCTAGCTAGCCACCAGAGGACAACAACACAACGAGATGCAACAGTTGTTTCTGTCAATGACGTATGCTCTCGATGCCATTTGATAGGAGCCAAATCCAAACGGGCTTCCCTTGACACTTTTTTTTTGGAGTGCTCCAGGACCATTCACAGTTGAGCTCATTCAGTTAATTTAGCTCAATGCTGATTGACTATTATTATTTAATATTTTTTCATCAAGGGAGTCCAAATGCTCACTGGCTTCCCTAGCATTTAATGCTATTGGCGGCAACAATGTCACACTCAGGCCTCTCGGGTGGCGCAGTGGTCTAACATCGCAGTGCTAGCTGTGCCACCAGAGACTTTGGGTTTGAGCCCAGGCTCTGTCGCAGCCGGCCGTGACTGGCAGGTCCATGGGGCGACACACAATTGGCCCAGCATTGTCCGGGCTTGGGAGGGTTTGGCCTGCAGGGATATCCTTGTCTCATCGTGCACTAGCGACTCCTGTGGCGGGCCGGGCTCAGTGCATGCTGACCAGGTCGCCAGGTGTACAGTGTTTCCTCCGACAGATTGGTGCGGCTGGCTTCCGGGTTGGATGTGCATTGTGTCAAGAAGCAGTGCGGCTTGGTTGGGTTGTGTTTCGGAGGACGCATGGCTCTCGACCTTCGCCTCTCCCGAGTCCGTATGAGAGTTGCAGCGATGAGACAAGACTACCGATTGGATACCTCGAAATTGGGGGGAGAAAAACACACACAAAAAACAATGTCACACTCTTTTGGACCAGACAGCATCAGACATGACCTACACATACAGACAGAGGGGCATTGGATGCGTTCTCCGGTGAGATACATTCAGTCTCTTTCGAAAGGAAGGACATTTATGAAACACAGAGAGACGAAAGATATAAATATTTTTTGTCTATTGATTGGGGAAGCTTGGATTCCCTTGGCATTCATGAATACACGCCACTCTGTATGTGGCTATTCACTGTAATTCACTACATGGTATTGATCCTTCACTATGCTATAAAGCTGGGGGTTCAGATCTCTCTAATGCCATAATAAAATGCCTTGTCACCGGAGAGTCTGTGGGGATTCACTGCTGTTTAGAACACATCCAGACTGGAATGGCCAAGATTATAAAGAGGCAATATCTTTGCACTGAAAGTAATTTAGTCAAATCTGACAGAAGGCCTTTCTCCTCAAAACTGAAGGACAACTACTTGAGATTTCTCTCTGTGAAGAACATCCTTATAATATTTGCACAGAGGGGATTGTCAGTTGTAATTTGGGTGTCTTTAATACTCTTTACACTGTATTTCTCATCGAGACCCTCTTTGGGGCATTTGTGGCCCTTTTGACAGGTAATTTGTGGTCCAGTCTCCCTGATATTTTGGGGCAGGTCTGCTGTGGAGGATGGATCGTTTTGAGGACTTTCTGAGAGTCAGATCTTCCACACAACTGGAAACACAGTAGAATGTTTAATCCGCCGTCTTTATTGAAGTGTACAGTGCCTTGCGAAAGTATTCGGCCCCCTTGAACTTTGCAACCTTTTGCCACATTTCAGGCTTCAAACATAAAGATATAAAACTGTATTTTTTTGTGAAGAATCAACAACAAGTGGGACACAATCATGAAGTGGAACGACATTTATTGGATATTTCAAACTTTTTTAACAAATCAAAAACTAAAAAATTGGGTGGCAAAAGGTTGCAAAGTTCAAGGGGGCCGAATACTTTCACAAGGCACTGTACCTGAGCAGACGGATACATGCGTGCTCTTATTCTTTCCATTTGTACTGCTGCTGACCCAGCGGGATGCCCGTGATGGATGGCAATCGCTGCTCGTCTCCACCCTCCCTCGCCTCTCTTCACCCCCTTCAGAGCCCTCAGCCACTGGGCTGTCTTCCAGCGCTGGAGAAGTGAATCACCGACTGTGGCTGAAGCTGTCTGCCTCTCTCCTGCTGAGGCCCGGGATCTTCACAGGTAAATCACATCAAATCAAATCAAATTGTATTGGTCACCTACACATGGTTAGCAGATGTTAATGCAAGTGTAGTGAAATGTTTGTGCTTCTAGTTTCGACCATGCAGTAATATTTAACAAGTAATCTAACCTAACAATTTCACAACAACTATCTTATACACACAAGTGTAAAGGAATGAACAAGAATATGTACGTATAAATATATGGATGAGCGATGGCCGTGCGGCAAGATGTAGTAGATGGTAGAGAATACTGCATATACATATGAGATTAGTAATGTAGGGTATGTAAACATTATATAAAGTAGCATTGTTTAAAGTGACTAGTGATACATTTATTACATCCAATTTTTTATTTTTAAAGTAGATAGAGATTGAGTCATTATGTTGCAGCAGCCACTCAATGTTAGTGATGGCTGTTTAAACAATTTAATGCCACTTTATATAATGTTCTTATACCCTACATTACTCATCTCATATGCATATACTGTACACTATACCATCTACACGCATCCGCTACAAGACCATGGTGCTTGCCTACGGAGCTGTGAGGGGAACGGCACCTCAGTACCTCCAGGCTCTGATCAGGCCCTACACCCAAACAAGGGCACTGCGTTCATCCACCTCTGGCCTGCTCGCCTCCCTACCACTGAGGAAGTACAGTTCCCGCTCAGCCCAGTCAAAACTGTTCGCTGCTCTGGCCCCCCAATGGTGGAACAAACTCCCTCACGACGCCAGGACAGCGGAGTCAATCACCACCTTCCGGAGACGCCTGAAACCCCACCTCTTTAAGGAATACCTAGGATAGGATAAGTAATCCTTCTCACCCCCCCCTTAAGATTTAAATGCACTATTGTAAAGTGACTGTTCCACTGGATGTCATAAGGTGAATGCACCAATTTGTAAGTCGCTCTGGATAAGAGCGTCTGCTAAATGACTTAAATGTAATGTAAATGTACTGCATTTTGCCTCTTGATGTAATGTAGCACTAGCCACTTTAAACAATGCTACTTCATATAATGTTTTCATACCCTACATTACTCATCTCATATGTATATACTGGACTCTATAACATCTACTGCATCTTGTTTTCATACCCTACATTACTCATCTCATATGTATATACTGGACTCTATAACATCTACTGCATCTTGTTTACATACCCTACATTACTCATCTCATATGTATATACTGGACTCTATAACATCTACTGCATCTTGTTTACATACCCTACATTACTCATCTCATATGTATATACTGGACTCTATAACATCTACTGCATCTTGACTACATTACTCATCTCATATGTATATCTGGACTCTATAACATCTCTGCATCTTGTTTACATACCCTACATTACTCATCTCATATGTATATACTGGACTCTATAACATCTACTGCATCTTGTTTACATACCCTACATTACTCATCTCATATGTATATACTGGACTCTATAACATCTACTGCATCTTGTTTACATACCCTACATTACTCATCTCATATGTATATACTGGACTCTATAACATCTACTGCATCTTGCCTATGCCTTTCGGCCATCACTCATTTACAATATTTTTATGTACATATTCGTATTAATTCCTTTACACTTGTGTGTATAAGGTAGTTGTTGTGAAATTGTTAGATTATATTACTTGTTAGGTATTACTGCATGGTCGGAACTAGAAGCACAAGCATTTCCCTACACTTGCATTAACATCTGCTAACCATGTGTATGTGACAAATACATTTGATTTGATTTAACAGTCTGATGGCCTTGAGATAGAAGCTGTTTTTCAGTCTCTCGGTCCCCGCTTTGATGCACCTGTACTGACCTCGCCTTCTGGATGTTGAACAGGCAGTGGCTGTTGGGTGGTTGTTGTCCTTGATGATCTTTTTGGCCTTCCTGTGACATCGGGTGCTGTAGGTGTCCTGGAGGGCAGGTAGTTTGTCCCCGGTGATTTGTTGTGCAGACCGCACCACCCTCTGGAGAGGTTGGTGGGCGGAGCAGTTGCTGTACCAGGCGGTGATACAACCCGACAGGATGCTCTCGATTGGTCATCTGTAAAAGTTTATGAGTGTTTTTGTTGACAAGCCAAATTTCTTCAGCCTCTGTTGCGCCTCTTCACAATCCAAACCACTGCTGAGAAGAAGAGTCTATTTTTCCTGCCCTTAATGGGCCTGTGGAGGACAGGGCCTGTTATTTCAGACCTGGATCACACCCACAAAACTCCAGCTGATGCCACACTAGACTCTCCCCAGAATCCACAATGACCTGGTCCCCGATCCTATCCTCTCTCTACAGTACCTTTCTCTAAGAAACAAACCGCCTCTAGAGAATCCATCCTGTGAATTGGCATTTTATATTCTTATCTAATTCTACTCGTTTGTCTTTTCTCCATGCAGACTCCTCTTGAGCAGCATTGATACCCATGAGCTGTAGTTGTATAGCATCAACCCTCACATTATATGGACATGGTAACGGTCCTGAGAGGGACAGATAGAAGATGAGTTGAGGAGAGTTGAACAGACAGATTCTGGAAACCTTGACCCATTTTATTATGTCCCTGACACACTGGGGTTCAGCAAGGATGCATGCTCTGCCTCTTCCAGTTTGTGTGTGTGTGTGTGTGTGTGTTTGTGTTTGTGTTTGTGTGTGTGTGTGAGAGAGAGAGAGAGAGAGAGAGAGAGAGAGAGAGAGAGAGAGAGAGAGAGAGAGAGAGAGAGAGAGAGAGAGAGAGAGAGAGAGAGAGAGAGAGAGAGAGAGAGAGAGAGAGAGAGAGAGAGAGAGAGAGAGAGAGAGAGAGAGAGAGAGAGAGAGATTATGGCAGCTTCCCAGCTGAACTCTTTGTGGAGGGCCACAGGTAGAGTAGGTTGACCCAGCTGTCTCCCTCTCGGGGCGGCTAGAACACTATCCCAGATGCAGGCTTGCCTTGTACAGTACAGTTAGCCTGGGTGATGAATGAGGAAGAGAGGAGGGGTGTGACAGGGCCCTGATGCGTGATTGATCATGGCACTTTATTACTTAAAGGGGCGTATTTAGCCCATCTCAATGTGCTCAATCTCAGTTTAAATGTGTCAAGCCCAGGAATTTGTGTCTTGGAGATTTAGAGTGCGCTTTGCAGTGGTGCTTTGTGTTTATTGTGATGAAGCGCAATGTGATGTATGTAAAAGACTGTAAAAGACTGAACGTAAAATCATCATCTCAAAACCCAATGTACATCAAGTACTTATTGATATGGATCAATATGCCTTTCAATCATAGTGCTATCTGCGATCTTTATTCTGCATAACCTGTGTCTCTGTAGTACACAGAGCTCGTTTCACAGCGTCCTTGTTGACCTCTGGTTTCTTCTACACATCCCTTTATACATGTCCATGTATCAGACCCACCACAGTGTTATGCCAGCGTTCTCTTCTTCCCTGTCAAACAGCTGACTGATACGGCTGAGCAGTTGCTAGGAAACGCCTTCTCCCTGCCCAGTCAATCTTTAGGGAGCCTATAGGGAAGGAGGTGATGTGTGTGTGTTTCACTTTAGTTGTTGATTGACATGTTGCCCTATATATACATTTCAGTCTCAGGGAGGGTTATTGTCTGGGAAAGAAAGTACAACGGCAGTACTAGTTAGTATACTGCTGTTCAATGGAGCGGCACTATAGCTGCCATTTCTCTAGAGATGTTCCTAATGTTGCTTACCATTTCTCAACGTCAAAGAAATTGTGTCAATTTGACAGTTATTCCACTTACAGAAGAAGTGTCTGGAACAAGGAATTCTCCTTCACTTCTGATTCAGCGTTGGTGTGTGGTTGTTTGTCTAATCTGAAGTGAGGGTGTTGGCCCATTATTTCTGAAGTTGCTGCCTGGTGTTCTCTGCCACGTTGTGTACACCGTCCTCTCTCCCACGCCCACCTTCCACTCCATCCCTGTGAGTTGCCCTGTCAGATTGGGCCCTGTTCCTCCAACAGTTCCTCTGCGACACACAGTGTGTGAGCGCGCACGTGCCTGTTAATCTGAAATGCTAGAGTGATGCAGGAAAGCTACGCGTCTCATTCCCAGAGAAAAGTGAGTCCGTTAGTGAAGGTATTTCTCCATGCCTGACTAGGATTGGTCATTGCATAGATGGTACCTTTTTACTAGGCTGACGAATAAGATTGGATTGTGCTGAATAGTTCTGTTAGTTTTGATAACTATAGACAGTACTCTTCTTGCAGATGGACTGTGGGAGGAGAATGAGTGCTTAGTCCCCAGCATATGGGATCTTCCTGGAAGGGTCCTCTGAATCACTCAGACATATCATAGTGACCTTCACATCTGTTTCCTCCCGCCCCACGTCTCAACACAGTGTGTTTTAGTTCTCTTGATAACACCATGTAAATGAATGTCCATCTGGGAAGTTAATTCTTCGCAAGAATTTCAGCTTAAAACCACAGGATCCAAGCTATCATTGGGAGCATTGACAACCCCTGTATCTTACTCTTATACCAATGTATTCATCAGAAACACCCTCACTGTATGACGGACCGCACAACCCAAGCTGTAATCATGTCTCTGTAAAACACGTTGTATGGAACTACTGTATGGCTCCTCTATCACTTATACAAGGTTGCAACAAGCCCAGATGCATTTGTTCTGTTCTAGATTCTAGATTTACGTAAGCTTAACTTTCTGAACATTCGAGACGTGTAGTCCACTTGTCATTCCAATCTCCTTGCATTAGCGTAGCCTCTTCTGTAGCCTGTCAACTATGTGTCTGTCTATCCCTGTTCTCTCCTCTCTGCACAGACCATACAAACGCTCCACACCGCGTGGCCGCGGCCACCCTAATCTGGTGGTCCCAGCGCGCACGACCCACGTGGAGTTCCAGGTCTCCGGTAGCCTCTGGAACTGCCGATCTGCGGCCAACAAGGCAGAGTTCATCTCAGCCTATGCCTCCCTCCAGTCCCTCGACTTCTTGGCACTGACAGAAACATGGATCACCACAGATAACACTGCTACTCCTACTGCTCTCTCTTCGTCCGCCCACGTGTTCTCGCACACCCCGAGAGCTTCTGGTCTGCGGGGTGGTGGCACCGGGATCCTCATCTCTCCCAAGTGGTCATTCTCTCTTTCTCCCCTTACCCATCTGTCTATCGCCTCCTTTGAATTTCATGCTGTCACAGTTACCAGCCCTTTCAAGCTTAACATCCTTATCATTTATCGCCCTCCAGGTCCCCTCGGAGAGTTCATCAATGAGCTTGATGCCTTGATAAGCTCCTTTCCTGAGGACGGCTCACCTCTCACAGTTCTGGGCGACTTTAACCTCCCCACGTCTACCTTTGACTCATTCCTCTCTGCCTCCTTCTTTCCACTCCTCTCCTCTTTTACCTCACCCTCTCACCTTCCCCCTACTCACAAGGCAGGCAATACGCTCGACCTCATCTTTACTAGATGCTGTTCTTCCACTAACCTCATTGCAACTCCCTCCAAGTCTCCGACCACTACCTTGTATCCTTTTCCCTCTCGCTCTCATCCAACACTTCCCACACTGCCCCTACTCGGATGGTATCGCGCCGTCCCAACCTTCGCTCTCTCTCCCCGCTACTCTCTCCTCTTCCATCCTATCATCTCTTCCCTCTGCTCAAACCTTCTCCAACCTATCTCCTGATTCTGCCTCCTCAACCCTCCTCTCCTCCCTTTCTGCATCCTTTGACTCTCTATGTCCCCTATCTTCCAGGCCGGCTCGGTCCTCCCCTCCCGCTCCGTGGCTTGACGACTCATTGCGAGCTCACAGAACAGGGCTCCGGGCAGCCGAGCGGAAATGGAGGAAAACTCGCCTCCCTGCGGACCTGGCATCCTTTCACTCCCTCCTCTCTACATTTTCCTCCTCTGTCTCTGCTGCTAAAGCCACTTTCTACCACTCTAAATTCCAAGCATCTGCCTCTAACCCTAGGAAGCTCTTTGCCACCTTCTCCTCCCTCCTGAATCCTCCTCCCTCTCTGCAGATGACTTCGTCAACCATTTTGAAAAGAAGGTCGACGACATCCATTACATTACATTACATTTAAGTCATTTAGCAGACGCTCTTATCCAGAGCGACTTACAAATTGGTGCATTCACCTTATGACATCCAGTGGAACAACCACTTTACAATAGTGCATCTAAATATTTTCGGGGGGTGAGAAGGATTACTTTATCCTATCCTAGGTATTCCTTAAAGAGGTGGGGTTTCAGGTGTCTCCGGAAGGTGGTGATTGACTCCCTGTCCTGGTGTCGTGAGGGAGTTTGTTCCACCATTGGGGAGCCAGAGCAGCAACAGTTTTGACTGAGCTGAGCGGGAACTGTACTTCCTCAGTGGTAGGGAGGCGAGCAGGCCAGAGGTGGATGAACGCAGTGCCCTTATTTGGGTGTAGGGCCTGATCAGAGCCTGGAGGTACTGAGGTCCCTCCCCTCACAACTCCAGACCAGCACCATGGTCTTGTAGCGGATTCGAGCTTCAAAAGCCAGTGGAGAGAGCGGAGGAGCGGGGTGACGTGAGAGAACTTGGGAAGGTTGAACACTAGACGGGCTGCATCGTTCTGGATGAGTTGTAGGGGTTTAATGGCACAGGCAGGGAGCCCAGCCAACAGCGAGTTGCAGTAATCCAGACGGGAGATGACAAGTGCCTGGATTAGGACCTGCGCCGCTTCCTGTGTGAGGCAGGGTCGTCTCTGCGGATGTTGTAGAGCATGAACCTACAGGAACGGGCCACCGCCTTGATGTTAGTTGAGAACGACAGTTTGTTGTCCAGGATCACGCCAAGGTTCTTAGCGCTCTGGGAGGAGGACACAATGGAGTTGTCAACCGTGATGGCGAGATCATGGAACGGGCAGTCCTTCCCCGGGAGGAAGAGCAGCTCCGTCTTGCCGAAGTTCAGCTTGAGGTGGTGATCCGTCATCCACACTGATATGTCTGCCAGACATGCAGAGATGCGATTCGCCACCTGGTCATCAGAAGGGGGAAAGGAGAAGATTAATTGTGTGTCGTCTGCATAGCAATGATAGGAGAGAGCATGTGAGGTTATGACAGAGCCAAGTGACTTGGTGTATAGCGAGAATAGGAGAGGGCCTAGAACAGAGCCCTGGGGGACACCAGTGGTGAGAGCGCGTGGTGAGGAGACAGATTCTCGCCACGCCACCTGGTAGGAGCGACCTGTCAGGTAGGACGCAATCCAAGCGTGGGCCACGCCGGAGATGCCCAACTCGGAGAGGGTGGAGAGGAGGATCTGATGGATCTGATGAGAGCAGAGGAGAGAGAGTTAGCTTTAGCGGTGCGGAGCGCCTCCGTGATACAGAGAAGAGCAGTCTCAGTTGAATGACTAGTCTTGAAACCTGACTGATTTGGATCAAGAAGGTCATTCTGAGAGAGATAGCGGGAGAGCTGACCAAGGACGGCACGTTCAAGAGTTTTGGAGAGAAAAGAAAGAAGGGATACTGGTCTGTAGTTGTTGACATCGGAGGGATCGAGTGTAGGTTTTTTCAGAAGGGGTGCAACTCTCGCTCTCTTGAAGACGGAAGGGACGTAGCCAGCGGTCAGGGATAAGTTGATGAGCGAGGTGAGGTAAGGGAGAAGGTCTCCGGAAATGGTCTGGAGAAGAGAGGAGGGGATAGGGTCGAGCGGGCAGGTTGTTGGGCGGCCGGCCGTCACAAGACGCGAGATTTCATCTGGAGAGAGAGGGGAGAAAGAGGTCAGAGCACAGGGTAGGGCAGTGTGAGCAGAACCAGCGATGTTGTTTGACTTAGCAAACGAGGATCGGATGTCGTCGATCTTCTTTTCAAAATGGTTGACGAAGTCATCTGCAGAGAGGGAGGAGGATTCAGGAGGGAGGAGAAGGTGGCAAAGAGCTTCCTAGGGTTAGAGGCAGATGCTTGGAATTTAGAGTGGTAGAAAGTGGCTTTAGCAGCAGAGACAGAGGAGGAAAATGTAGAGAGGAGGGAGTGAAATCTGCATCCAACATCCGATCCTCGTTTGCTAAGTCAAACGACACCGCTGGTTCTGCTCACACTGCCCTACCCTGTGCTCTGACCTCTTTCTCCCCTCTCTCTCCAGATGAAATCTCGCGTCTTGTGACGGCCGGCCGCCCAACAACCTGCCCGCTCGACCCTATCCCCTCCTCTCTTCTCCAGACCATTTCCGGAGACCTTCTCCCTTACCTCACCTCGCTCATCTACTTATCCCTGACCGCTGGCTACGTCCCTTCCGTCTTCAAGAGAGCGAGAGTTGCACCCCTTCTGAAAAAACCTACACTCGATCCCTCCGATGTCAACAACTACAGACCAGTATCCCTTCTTTCTTTTCTCTCCAAAACTCTTGAACGTGCCGTCCTTGGTCAGCTCTCCCGCTATCTCTCTCAGAATGACCTTCTTGATCCAAATCAGTCAGGTTTCAAGACTAGTCATTCAACTGAGACTGCTCTTCTCTGTATCACGGAGGCGCTCCGCACCGCTAAAGCTAACTCTCTCTCCTCTGCTCTCATCCTTCTAGACCTATCGGCTGCCTTCGATACTGTGACCATACCTTTTCTTGAACCATCAGATCCTCCTCTCCACCCTCTCCGAGTTGGGCATCTCCGGCGCGGCCCACGCTTGGATTGCGTCCTACCTGACAGGTCGCTCCTACCAGGTGGCATGGCGAGAATCTGTCTCCTCACCACACGCTCTCACCACTGGTGTCCCCAGGGCTCTGTTCTAGGCCCTCTCCCATTCTCGCTATACACCAAGTCACTTGGCTCTGTCATAACCTCACATGGTCTCTCCTATCATTGCTATGCAGACGACACACAATTAATCTTCTCCTTTCCCCCTTCTGATGACCAGGTGGCGATCGCATCTCTGCATGTCTGGCAGACATATCAGTGTGGATGACGGATCACCACCTCAAGCTGAACTTCGGCAAGACGGAGCTGCTCTTCCTCCCGGGAAGGACTGCCCGTTCCATGATCTCGCCATCACGGTTGACAACGCCATTGTGTCCTCCTCCCAGAGCGCTAAGAACCTTGGCGTGATCCTGGACAACACCCTGTCGTTCTCAACTAACATCAAGGCGGTGGCCCGTTCCTGTAGGTTCATGCTCTACAACATCCGCAGAGTACGACCCTGCCTCACACAGGAAGCGGCGCAGGTCCTAATCCAGGCACTTGTCATCTCTCGTCTAGATTACTGCAACTCGCTGTTGGCTGGGCTCCCTGCCTGTGCCATTAAACCCCTACAACTCATCCAGAACGCCGCAGCCCGTCTAGTGTTCAACCTTCCCAAGTTCTCTCACGTCACCCCGCTCCTCCGCTCTCTCCACTGGCTTCCAGTTGACACTCGCATCCGCTACAAGACCATGGTGCTTGCCTTCGGAGCTGTGAGGGGAACGGCACCTCAGTACCTCCAGGCTTTGATCAGGCCCTACACCCAAATAAGGGCACTGCGTTCATCCACCTCTGGCCTGCTCGCCTCCCTACCACTGAGGAAGTACAGTTCCCGCTCAGCCCAGTCAAAACTGTTCGCTGCTCTGGCTCCCCAATGGTGGAACAAACTCCCTCACGACGCCAGGACAGCGGTTCAATCACCACCTTCCGGAGACACCTGAAACCCCACCTCTTTAAGGAATACCTAGGATAGGATAAAGTAATCCTTTCACCCCCCTTAAAAGATTTAGATGCACTATTGTAAAGTGGCTGTTCCACTGGATGTCATAAGGTGAATGCACCAATTTGTAAGTCGCTCTGGATAAGAGCGTCTGCTAAATGACTTAAATGTAATGTAAATGTAGATTCTGTAAGGAGGCAGGATCATTCTTCATACACAGCCTCCACGATCAAACCCGCGTATCTTAATTCCATCGACTCACGCTGGTCACGGGGTTGGTATCAGAGATGAGAGAAGTGTGTGTATAGTCTTGTAAACCGGACCCTGGGCAACAGCATTGGATACATTGTGGGAGGCAACCGTGTGTGTGTGTGTGTGTGTTTGTTTGTTTGTTTGTTTGTTTGTTGGAATCGCATCAATGCACAATGGCCAGACAAATTTGTTTAGACATTTAATATACATAGACCTATATGCTGTGAAGTTAATGAATCTCCAGATGTCCACAGATGCAGAATCATAATATGAAGTGTGTGTGAGTGAAAGGTTATGAAGTTATCATATCTGGAGTTGATTCTCATCTCTGTGAAGTTCAATGGTTATGTGAAACATTTCAGTGACACTGTTTAAGACCATACCTTTTCATTTCAGAGACACTGTTTAAGACCATACCTTTTCATTTCAGAGACACTGTTTAAGACCATACCTTTTCATTTCAGAGACACTGTTTAAGACCATACCTTTTCATTTCAGAGACACTGTTTAAGACCATACCTTTTCATTTCAGAGACACTGTTTAAGACCATACCTTTTCATTTCAGAGACACTGTTTAAGACCATACCTTTTCATTTCAGAGACACTGTTTAAGACCATACCTTTTCATTTCAGAGACACTGTTTAAGACCATACCTTTTCTGTTTAAGACCATACCTTTTCATTTCAGAGACACTGTTTAAGACCATACCTTTTCATTTCAGAGACACTGTTTAAGACCATACCTTTTCATTTCAGAGACACTGTTTAAGACCATACCTTTTCATTTCAGAGACACTGTTTAAGACCATACCTTTTCATTTCAGAGACACTGTTTAAGACCATACCTTTTCATTTCAGAGACACTGTTTAAGACCATACCTTTTCATTTCAGAGACACTGTTTAAGACCATACCTTTTCATTTCAGAGACACTGTTTAAGACCATACCTTTTCATTTCAGAGACACTGTTTAAGACCATACCTTTTCATTTCAGAGACACTGTTTAAGACCATACCTTTTCATTTCAGAGACACTGTTTAAGACCATACCTTTTCATTTCAGAGACACTGTTTAAGGCGAAACCTTTTCATTTCAGAGACATTCTGAAATTCAAAAAAAAAAATCTACTGTTTGCAAATCGGTGAAGGTGATACTTTCAGATCTGTCTTGTAGGTTTAAGCCTGACTAACTAGTGTGAAATGCTGGATTTTGTGGATGCCATCTTGTGTTGAAGTCTCTCTTGAAGGTCAATCAGGTAGTCAAGGATGTAGAAATGTATGTAATTTCCATCTGAAGCAGAGTGTGTGCTTGTGTGGGAGTATAGATGTCTCAATGATAAAAGTGTGTGCGTGTGTGCCTCTTGAGTCAGCCTACATCCTCTCCGCTATTCTCTATTCAATTATAGGATTTTCAATCAGATACAGGTTGTTTTACCATGACAGCAGAAGTGTGTGTTCAGCTGTAATATGCCTCTTGGTTTTAATAGACCTGTGAAAATTGTTTTTTCATACTTACCCAGCACTGGAGTTTAAAACATTTGTAATATTGTTGAGGTCCTCTGAAATTCTGTAAAATTACATCTGATCTTAGCAAATGAAGCCCTCCAGTGAGAGTTCATTGTTAATTCCAATTTGATGTGTTTTCCTTCCTCTCCTTTTCAGCTGCCCTTCGGCCTGAACGGAGTAAACCTCACTTCCTCACTTCTGACCCGAGGCGCCGTTTTCCATTTACAATTTCAAGTAGAGCTTTTGTAGCACAGACTACCCCTATTCACAGATCAGAAGTGGATTCTGTGAACATGTTGCTCAGAGAGACATAGTGGATAAAGTAACCTATTGTCTTCACCTGTGTCTGAAACTCACTTTATACACAGAATTTACAATAAGCAATTTGTGTCTGTTTCACAATTACCTCTGATCCTGGGGAGATACAATGGATGAGTATATCAGGTGGCAGAGTCAGGTGAGCAAAAATACTGTATTCTATACTGTATTCTATACTGTATTCTATACTATCTACTGTATCTTAGTCTATGCTGCTCTGAAACTGCTCATCCATATATTTATATGCTCTTCATCCCATCCCTTTACATAGATTTGTGTGTATCAGGTATTTATGTGAAACTGTTAGATATTACTTGTTAGATATTGCTGTGCTGTCGGAACTAGAAGCACAAGCATTTCACTACACCCGCAATAACATCTGCTAAACACGTGTATGTGACCGATCAAATTAGATTTGATTTGAAAAACCTTCAACGATGAAGAGGACAAATGAGTCTATATATCTTTGATAATTAAGATTCATCTCTGCAATATTGTATACAAACACTAAAGTGACAAAACTACCCTTAAGGGACCTAGCTCTATGTACAGACATGTCTCTATGATTAATTGGTATGTGTGTGTGTGTCTGTGTGTTGATCCTTGAGTGAGTAGAATGACAGGGGTTGGGGGGTGAATAGCGCCACTGTGACAGCTTTATAGAGGGAGAACCAACCTATCATTATGTCTCGTCCTCTTCTGAAAAAGCCACCACAGCAGTCTCTGAAACTAACGCAGCCCCCTGTCTCAGAGTCATCACAGAGCGCATGTGGCCAGCCGGTCCTGGATCAATACCGCAGCTGTGTGACTCCTTCTCCATCCGTGTTTGACGAACACTTCCTATCTCCACCTGTCCACCTCTGTAATGTGGAGGGATGCACACAGGGTGGCTAATGAGCATCATAATCAATATTTAGTGTGCGAGACAGGGGGTTATGGCAGAGGTACAGTCAGTGCCTCACCCTCTTGTAGGCTATTCGTGTTGGGCCCGATTCAGACTTGAGATACATGTAAATATACTTATTTAAAAAAATATATATTTTTATTTAACCTTTATTTAACCAGGTAGGCCAGTTGAGAACAAGTTCACATTTACAACTGCAACCTGGCCAAGATAAAGCAAAGCAGTGCGACAAAAACAACAACACAGAGTTACACATGGAATAAACAAATGTACAGTCAATAACACAATAGAAAAATCTGTATACAGTGTGTGCAAATGATGTAAGGAGGTAAGGCAGTAAATAGGCCAATAGTGGCGAAGTAATTACAATTTAGCAATTTACACTGGAGTGATATATGTGCAGATGAGGATGCAAAATAGCAGAGAAACAAATATGGGGATGTGGTAGGTAGATGGTAGGATGGGCTATTTACAGATGGGCTGTGTACAGCTGCAGCGATCGGTAAGCTGCTCTGGCAGTTAGTGAGGGAGATATAACATGGATTTAAGTCAATAAAACAAGGACTTAAAGGACTTAAAATCAACCATTTTTGACATAAATCCATGTTAAGTCTACTTATCTCAAGTCTGAATTGGACCCAAAGTGAATACGTAAAATTACCTCTAAAATGGTACAGACATCCCTGGAATAGCAGACACTATTCAGTCTCTCCTCTTTTTCTTCCTAGTCACAAAGAAAGGGTTTTGTGTATGTTTGCTAGTGGAAGTGGGGAGCCAAGATATCAGTATGTTGGGCTGGTGTCCCCACTGATATTCTTTCAGTCTGTTATACATTCAACGTTGCACTATACTGGCTCTCCTCAAGGTTTCCTTGAAAGACCAGATGAAGCTTTAAGCCTCCGATCATTGTTGTCAATACACATTGACAGTTATTCTACGCAGGGCCGTGTGCACTGAATGCCAACACATAGAGGGAACTGACACTTTCAGACAAATCCCGTTTGGGGATGTGAAATAAGGGTCTCTTATTGTGTTGGACATGCAGTAGTGTTTATTCTCCGCAATAACCTCCTACCTTCACCCCATCTGTTTAAAAGAGCACACCACATTACTGTGATGGGATTATCAAATTCAGAAATGATGACATCACAGACATTTTAATCGTTCCTTCTACGGTGATCATTTGGAGACGTGCTGACCCTCTAGCCCTCCAGGATGTCTCGTATTACAGCTTGACCTCAGATGAACTACAGTCGTTTCAGAACCCATAATCTCCTAATCCCCCTATTATAGCCCAGCCACCGACGGTTGTCTTCTAACGTTTGACACTTTATGCGCTTGACACGGAGGTTATCAGGCATTTGGCTCAATTGCTCATTCTCCCACCGTTATGTTAAATGGATGAGACTGGGGCTTTAGTCCTGATAGCCAGTGTAGTATAATAGTGATAGCATAAGTCATTCAGTCTTACAACAGAGGGGGGCCTTGAAGAGACAGGCTTTCGCCTCCCCCTCTCACCACCTGTATTGATTCTTCCAGGCCCCCCTGTGAGGATGCTCCACCCAGGCCAGGCAGGCTCTTACCTCTGAATGATTCATGGAGCAGCAAAGCATGGAGAAGAAATGGAAATTAGGAACTCTTTTTCCAAATAAAAGAGGAAACGTCTTTTTGGTTCTAGATAGCATCTTTATTTTTGTAGCCACTGCTGACCGTGGCTACAGTGGTTTCCTCAGTGCTCTCTTGATGTTGACGTATGGGTGCTGTTGTTGGTGGATAGCATGGGAGACACATAGCAGGATTTGATTGTTAAGCTTGTCAGGTGTGGTTGGTTGCTTTGACGTGTTCATTATGCCAGGTTGCCGGGTCAAATAAATTAACTCTCCACTCGACACTCCATTGGAGGAATGAGGACTTGAGATATAATTCCATCAGGTTTACTCTACTGTAGACCTACCAATTGCCTCAACAGGCTCTGTAGTGTTCGTGTACCATTATGTGAACCGCTGAGCTGAACTATTGTACACTACAGCCTCTCCTCTTGAGTTATCATTGACATTTAGTTTGGCTACTGGAGCTGACCTTTGCCCTCACAAACGGTTATTCTACAACTGATAGGGAAAGAGTCAATCTCTCTTAGTCCCTAAGGCTTAGTATTTTCATAAAGATAGCCCTTAGGCAAGGCTGGCTGCAAAACCTGGACTGCATCCAAATGCCCTGGCTTTTGTGTTTGGTCTGGTTCAGTCAGGAGCATAGGAAACACAGGTGTTCATAAATAGAGCATAGTAACACGTTGGTCTGGTTCAGTCAGGAGCATAGGAAACACAGGTGTTCATAAATAGAGCATAGTAACACGTTGGTCTGGTTCAGTCAGGAGCATAGGAAATACAGGTGTTCATAAATAGAGCATAGTAACACGTTGGTCTGGTTCAGTCAGGAGCATAGGAAATACAGGTGTTCATAAATAGAGCATAGTAACACGTTGGTCTGGTTCAGTCAGGAGCATAGGAAACACAGGTGTTCATAAATAGAGCATAGTAACACGTTGGTCTGGTTCAGTCAGGAGCATAGGAAATACAGGTGTTCATAAATAGAGCATAGTAACACGTTGGTCTGGTTCAGTTAGGAGCATAGGAAACACAGGTGTTCATAAATAGAGCATAGTAACACGTTGGTCTGGTTTAGTCAGGAGCATAGGAAATACAGGTGTTCATAAATAGAGCATAGTAACACATTGGTCTGGTTCAGTCAGGAGCATAGGAAATACAGGTGTTCATAAATAGAGCATAGTAACACGTTGGTCTGGTTCAGTCAGGAGCATAGGAAATACAGGTGTTCATAAATAGAGCATAGTAACACGTTGGTCTGGTTCAGTCAGGAGCATAGGAAACACAGGTGTTCATAAATAGAGCATAGTAACACGTTGGTCTGGTTCAGTCAGGAGCATAGGAAATACAGGTGTTCATAAATAGAGCATAGTAACACGTTGGTTTGGTTCAGTCAGGAGCATAGGAAATACAGGTGGTCAAAAACACAGCATAGCAACGCATTGTGATTGTTGTGTATATCACTGACCAGCTGTCCCTTTCCCCTCCACACCGTTCGACTGTTTCCCTTTGGGCCGTGTAGCATTGTAACATCCCTGTTCTTGTTCGTCTTAAGTAAGTGACGGCATCCCACTGGGCACAGGCGTCAATTCAACGTCTATTCCATGTTGGTTCAATGTAATTTCAATGAAATGACGTGGAAACAACGTTGATTCAACCTGCGTGTGCCCAGAGGGATGGTTGATAATCAGGAAGGAAGGGAAGGCGGCCACAGCTCATGAGTGTTATCTAAACACTGGTCACTGATGCTGAATGCTAATGTACAGCGAGGGGGTATCTTGACAAACAGGACATGAAGGATATCAGTCTCTCTCTCTCTCAATCTTCCCCTATCCTCTCTGATGTGATGTCAGTATGATAAAGCCACGTGTTCTATCTGATAGAATAGATAGATATTCCAGGCTGTTTGCTAATGGGGGGCTTGTTGTGTGAAGGAGTAATTGAGAAAGATGTGCCCCTGCTATGACCCCATGGTACGAGGCGCTAGCTGCTCAATGTGAAAATGAATAGTGGCATCTCTATACTGTTGTGCTTCACCACCTCTACTCATATTCCTTTCTATCTCATTTATTGTCATGTATGTCAAGTCAGACATACATTATATACAGTATATACAAAAGTATTTGGACACCTATTCAAATGAGTGGATTCGGCTATTTCAGCCACACTCATTGCTGACAGGTGTAGAAAATTGAGCACACAGCCATGCAATCTCTTTTAAAAAATGTACCCCCTTTTTTCTCCCCAATTGGTAATAGTTTCAGTCTTGTCTCATCGCTGCAACTCCCTTACGGACTCGGGAAAGGCAAAGGTTGAGAGCCATGCGTCCTCCGAAACACAACCCAACCAAGCAGCACTGCTTCTTGACACAACGCACATCCAACCCGGAAGCCAGCCGCACCAATGTGTATGAGGAAACACCATACATCTGGCGACCTGGTCAGCGTGCACCTTGCCCGGCCTGCCACAGGAGTCGCGAGTGCGCGATGAGACAAGGATATCCCTGCCGGCCAAACCCTCCCTAACCCGGACGACGCTGGGCCAATTGTGCATCGCCCCATGGCGATGCACACACGCCCTACCTGCCCCAATGCATAGTACCAACTGTAAAGTTTGGTGGAGGGGGAATAATGATCTGGGGCTATTTTTCATGGTTTGGGCTAGGCCCGTTAGTTCCAGTGAAGGGAAATCTTAATGCTACAGCATACAATAACATTCCATACGATTCTGTGCTTCCAACTTTGTTTCAACATTTTGTGGAAGGCTCCTTCCTGTTTCAGCATAACAATGCCCCTGTGCACAAAGCAAGGTCCATACAGAAATGGTTTGTAGAGATCGGTGTGGAAGAACTTGACTGGCCTGCACAGAGCCCTGACCTCAACCCCATTGAACACCTTTGGGACAAATTGGAATGCCAACTGCGAGCCAGGCCTAATCGCCCAACATCAGTGTCCGACCTCACTAATGCTCGTGGCTGAATGGAAGCAAGTCCCTGCAACAATGTTCCAACATCTAGTGGAAAACCTTCCCAGAGGAGTGGAGGCTGTTATAGCAGCGAAGGGGGGACCAACTCCATATTAATGCCCATGATTTTGGAATGAGATGTTCACCTAGCAGGTGTCCACATACTTTTTGTCATGTATTGTACATTTTGCCAATTTGGCTTGGTTTACATGGGTCCATAGTTATAGAATTCTCAGCTGTTACAGCTCCTTTTCTGTTTCCGAGCCCCTTCCTAACAGACACTGTTGGATTGCTTGATAATGGTGACAACTGACCCTGAACTAGTACAGTTGATGCTCATTACCAATGAACCGTTTTAGTGACTGATGAGTATATGGACTTGAGTATCCCAGCATGGGATGTTCTGTTAATGTGGTAAACAGAGACTGGGGGTGGGTGGGAGTCAGGGTTGCAGGGGGTCAGTGGCAATGTTCCCTCTAAGAAATGCCATGCCTCGCAGAGACGCAAGTTGAACATCACTGAGGTCGCCCCATTAGTTTGCACTAATAGATCAACGTTTTTTCCTGTGATCGAATCAACATAATATCACCCCCCTTTGCAACGCAACAAAACAAGTCGAACTTTGCAAGATTGAGTCTGTGATTTTGTTGTAGGCAGAGCCAGAGCGCAAAGGTGTATAATTATATTGGCGGGGTAGCCCATAAGCTGTCTTTCAATTAATTACCCGTTAGTGAATGTGCTTTTCAGATCAGTTTCAATCGGTGCGCAGAGCCGCACCTTTGTTGATATAGTTAGTGAGCTGTTAGCCCAGTTATAGAGTATAGAGTATAGTATAAAGTATAGGTCAGCAATGGGGAGGTACTGCTTCCTACAAGTGCACAAAACGTGTAGACTACATTTCAAGCTATCTTTGAAAAGCCAGTCAGGTAAAAAGCTTATTTCTGAATTAAAGGGGCAGTGTTGTGTTTTCAGATCGGCTTGAATATGTAAATAAGCCAATAGGCAGAGGGAGAACTACATTATATAATTCTCTGTATGGTAATAATAATTAATTTTATTTTGTGAAGTGGTTTCTTGCATCATACAATACAATACATTACAATTTACAGGTAGCTATTTGGCCCATGGTGTTACAGACCAAGTAAAAAGTCAAGCCCTTCAGAAAAGTCAATTAGGCCTGCATTGAACACCACATATAGGCTATAATCATAGAAATCAAAAGCTATTTCCATGTGAAAATGTTGTGGGATTTGCGCCATTGGTTTTGTTGGTAGACCTACATGATGCTCAAATAGCCACAATAGCCTTTTGGCTAATGTCTAAAACTGTATGGATACAGCATCAGTGTTCACTGTAAACACACACTGGAAGTTCTCACAACATTCTCACAATGTTCAAGTGTCTGCTCACAAGACAAAAAAAATGTGCTCAGTGCCCAAAATAATTTGAGGGAACATTGGTCAGTCGGTGTAAATTCACACGAATGAGGCTGACCTGTCCCTGGACAAATTCCATTGTGGGTATTTGGGTACCAGTGTGATTAAGAGGGAATTGATCAGCGTCTCATTGTCCCTTTCATCTGTGTCACCAGACCTGGGGACAGCAGCACCAGGCCACTCACAACTCTGGAGGCACCATGTGGTACCAGCTCTGTAAAGGGAATGAATGGGAAAAGGTATTTGAAGAACCTTAGGGTACTTGGCACTGAAACATTTGGATTTGAAAGGACAGCAGGTGCAGAAACTTCACTGAAAACATTTAAAGATTTAAGGTAAGGTGTGTCCCCTGCCCTGAATGATCTAAATTCATATTGTTTTACGATGATACCATATTCATTTTGGTGCAAATCTGGCTAAAACAGAAAATGGACACAATTCAATGGATATCAACAAAGAGGTAAGACTATGTACTGTAAGTTATGAGAATATTTTGAAGGAGAGCTGTATTGGATGCAGATGACGAAACGGCTCTCTTTTGTGTCTGTGTCTGCAGGTACAGTGGGGCAAAAAAGTATTTAGGCAGCCACCAATTGTGCAAGTTCTCCCACTTAAAAAGTTGAGAGAGGCCTGTAATTTTCATCATATGTGCACTTCAACTATGACAGACAAAATGAGGAAAAAGAATCCAGAAAATCACATTGTAGGATTTTTAATGAATTTATTTGCAAATTATGTTGGAAAATAAGTATTTGGTCAATAACAAAAGTTTATCTCAATACTTTGTTATATACCCTTTGTTGGCAATGACAGATGTCAAACATTTTCTGTAAGTCTTCACAAGGTTTTCACACACTGTTGCTGGTATTTTGGCCCATTCCTCCATGCAGTTCCCCTCTAGAGCAGTGATGTTTTGGGGCTGTTGCTGGGCAACACAGACTTTCAACTCCCTCCAAAGATTTTCTATGGGGTTGAAATCTGTAGACTGGCTAGGCCACTCCAGGACCTTGAAATGCTTCTTACGAAGCCATGCCTTCGTTGCCTGGGCGGTGTGTTTGGGATCATTGTCATGCTGAAAGACCCAGCCACATTTCATATTCAATGCCCTTGCTGATGGTAGGCTTTGTTACTTTGGTCCCAGCTCTCTGCAGGTCATTCACTAGGTCCCCCCGTGTGGTTCTGGTCGCTCTGGATAAGAGCGTCTGCTAAATGACTTAAATGTAAATGTAAATGTTCTGGGATTTTTGCTCACCATTCTTGTGATCATTTTGATCCCACGGGGTGAGATCTTGCGTGGAGCCCCAGATCGAGGGAGATTATCAGTGGTCTTGTGTGTCTTCCATTTCCTAATAATTGCTCCCACAGTTGATTTCTTCAAACCAAGCTGCTTACCTATTGGAGATTCAGTCTTCCCAGCCTGGTGCAGGTCTACAATTTTGTTTCTGGTGTCCTTTGACAGCTTTGGTCTTGGCCATAGTGGAGTTTGGAGTGTGACTGTTTGACGTTGTGGACAGGTGTCTTTTATACTGATAACAAGTTCAAACAGGTGCCATTACAGTTTTTCTCAGTCGCTTTGGTGCATTTTTCACATCATCCCTAACATGTGCAAAATAATAAGTGCATTTCTCAGAACAATTTGTACAAACTGCAATATACAATAGATATGTTTCTAAAGCTAGTCAGTCACTAAAAATCCTTAGTACATCTCTCAAAAGTAAATATTCATGCCAATGATCATGTCAGTGTCATCAGAATGATAAGTCATTGAGTCATTGTTCACGAACAAGGTCGTCAAAATGTTTAGGCATGTTGTCAATGTAACTGTGTACTTTGACAGTATTACCTGATGTAAACTTAGGCTACAGTTTGGATGACAGCTACTGTATTGAAAATGCACAAGGCTGCACTTCTATGGCATATATCAATTTCAACAGTACTATTTACATATTACTGTATGTGGGTTATTGAATGAAAGAGACTGGACAACCCAAGGGGCACAAAGAAATAAAAAACTAAATTATAAAGAAACACAGGAAACCACCCCTAAGGCACAACTTTGCCCGTAGCACTGTTGTCCTGTCTCTACACATCCAGACGTTCCTGTCTGTCGGCCCACATATTCTCATCCACATCACACCGGATATTTTCCCTTCCAATGCAACGTGGAAAGAATATTTTGGAATGCCTTATCCATCCTCTGCAGGCGTCTACTGTGATGTCCTCACATGCTGCATCCATTGCAGCCAGCAGGGTCATCTGTGTGTGTGGCTGACGATCGTACACCTTCCACCTCCATGCTGAAAATAACTCCTCAATTGGGTTACGTAATGGTGAATAAGGTGGGAGGAATTCTATGAGCATCCTCGGGTGGGTCACAAACCATTACCTTATGATGTTTGATCGATGGAAACTCACATTATCACAAATGACCACATACTTTGGCAAATCCTCTCTAAACAGACCCCTCTCATCATCAGGGATGAGAGCCCTGTAGAGAGTCTCTAAAAAGTTGAGTAGATGCTGGGTGTTGTATGGCCCTATAAGGGGGATATGGGTTAGGACACCATGCTCTGAAATAGCAGCACACATGGTGATATTTCCTCCCCGTTGGCCTGGCAAATCCACAGTAGCTCTGTGACCGATGATATTCCGACCCCGCCTTCTGCATTTGGTCAGGTTGAAGCCAGCCTCATCCACGTATACAAAGTTGTGAGAGGGTCCACTTGATTCCAACTCCATTATACGCTATATCCCAGAACACACAGTTGAATTTGTTTTGGTAAGGAAGAGTGACATAAAATGTACATATATTGCATGTTCTTTCCACAGCAATGGAAATGTGTGCAGTTTATGCTTACTGTACTATGTATCACTATAAAATGTTGCTGTAAAGTAGTTACATAGATATATGTTTTACCTGTACATACTGGTACCGTAGCTCCTTAACTCTGTCCTCATTCCTTCGGAATGGTACACGGTACAGCTGTTTCATACTCATCTGGTTTCTATGCAGCACCCTGTCGATGGTTGAGATGCTAACCGTATGGATGTTTTCAAAGACATCGTTGTCTTCTATAATGGTCCTTTGTATTTCCCTCATGGCATTGTTTGCTTGGACCATGGTGCAAATAGCCTCCTCCTGTTGAGGTGTGAAAAGGCGTCCTCTGCCACCGGTTTGAGGTAATCTTGCAGTCAGTCCTATGTGGGGAAAAATGCAGTGATGCATCGCACACTTTCACATAGACAAAAACTATGCGAACACACATTTTACTGTAAAACATACAGGTGGGTGCATGTAAGGTGCAGTATGTATCTGTATAGAGTATATTTCTGTATGCTGTGAAATACAAGTGGACTACTGTAATATGAAGCATTGTAGGAAGTATACAGTATGCTGCTTATATACAGTAACAGTGCACTGTACATTGGTGGACAGACCTGTTCTCTCTTCAAAACGTTTGAACTATTGAGCACACGGTTGATCTCCCAATATTCAGCTGCACCCTTCGACCAGCCTCAGCCATTGTAAGGCCATTGTAAGGCCATTGTAAGGCCATGATTGACAACATGATCTACAATAGTGGCCCTTATGTCATCAGATATGCGCCTATGTCCTCTTCCATCACACATCCTTGCTCCTCTTCTTCCTCCTCTTGGCTGTTGACCCTGTTCGTTTCCTGGTCCATCCATTATTGGAAAATTGCAACTCTGTGTTGTGGTCTGTCTATATATGCTTGCCAATTGATTCTTCATGAGATGCACCTTTGAGCAATTTAGACAACTGGTTGATTGTTGGTTGAACTAACACTTTACATTCCTTCATGAGTGAGGGTCAATTTCACCTGCACAATTCATCAATTAACATTTTTGTACAAAAGGTCTAATAGAAATGTGTAAAACTATGCTTGACAGTTTATGACAAATAGTTCAACAATTTTGCATGTAATGGCTTATGCAAGGAACTAATGTTATGCAGGTGAATGAGGACCCAAAAGCGACTTAACTAAAACAGAGTCTTTATTCCAGTCTTAGATAAAAGCGATAATCCTGGATATTATCTAGGTGAAAGCAAAAACAGGAAAACTGAAATCCACTCGTCAGTAGAGAGGAATGACTGGAGACGCGACCACAGACTGCAGGTCGCTTCGGGAAGGCACCGGCCGTAGCTGACATTGACACCTGCAGGGAGAGAGGGGAGAGAGAGGGATAGAACCAAACAAGACCAGCAGAGGGAAAACGAATAGCATGGGGAGCACAGGGACAAGACATGACAATAAATGACAAACATGACAGTACCCCCCCACTCACCGAGCCTCCTGGCGCACTCGAGGAGGAATCCTGGCGGCAACGGAGGAAATCATCGATGAGCGAACGGTCCAGCACGCCCCGAGACGGAACCCAACTCTCTCTCCTCAGGACCGTAACCCTCCCAATCCACTAGGTGACCGGTGACCCCATCCCCGAGAACGCATGTCCATGATCTTATGTACCTTGTAAATAGGTGCGCTCTCGACAAGGACGGGAGGGGGGAGGGAAGACGAACGGGGGTGCGAAGAAAGGGCTTAACACAGGAGACATGGAAGACAGGATGGACGCGACGAAGATGTCGCGAAGAAGCAGTCGCACAGCGACAGGATTGACGACCTGGGAGACACGGAACGGACCAATGAACCGCGGAGTCAACTTACGAGAAGCTGTCGTAAGAGGAAGGTTGCGAGTGGAAAGCCACACTCTCTGGCCGCAACAATACCTTGACTCTTAATCCTGCGTTTATTGGCGGCTCACCGTCTGTGCCCTGTAACGGCAAAGTGCAGACCTCACCTCCTCCAGGTGCGCTCACAACGTTGGACAAACGCTTGAGCGGAGGGAACGCTGACTCGGCAAGCTGGGATGAGAACAGAGGAGGCTGGTAACCCAGACTACTCTGAAACGGAGATAACCCGGTAGCAGACGAAGGAAGCGAATTGTGAGCGTATTCTGCCCAGGGAGCTGTTCTGCCCAAGACGCAGGGTTCTGAAAGAAAGGCTGCGTAGTATGCGACCAATCGTCTGATTGGCCCTCTCTGCTTGACCGTTAGACTGGGGATGAAACCCGGAAGAGAGACTGACGGACGCACCAATCAAACGACAGAACTCCCTCCAAAACTGTGACGTGAATTGCGGACCTCTGTCTGAAACGGCGTCTAACGGGAGGCCATGAATTCTGAATACATTCTCAATGCTGATTTGTGCCGTCTCCTTAGCGGAAGGAAGTTTAGCGAGGGGAATGAAATGTGCCGCCTTAGAGAACCTATCGACAACCGTCAGAATCACAGTCTTCCCCGCAGACAAAGGCAGACCGGTAATGAAGTCTAAGGCAATGTGAGACCATGGTCGAGAAGGAATGGGGAGCGGTCTGAGACGACCGGCAGGAGGAGAGTTACCCGACTTAGTCTGCGCGCAGTCCGAACAGGCAGCCACGAAACGGCGCGTGTCACGCTCCTGAGTCGGCCACCAAAAGCGCTGGCGAATAGACGCAAGAGTGCCCCGAACACCGGGATGACCAGCTAACTTGGCAGAGTGAGCCCACTGAAGAACAGCCAGACGAGTGGAAACAGGAACGAAAAGGAGGTTACTAGGACAAGCGCGCGGGCGACGCAGTGTGCGTGAGTGCTTGCTTAACCTGTCTTTCATTCCCCAGACTGTTAACCCGACAACACGCCCATAAGGAAGAATCCCCTCGGGTCAGTAGAAGCCACAGAAGAACTAAACAGACGGGATAAGGCATCAGGCTTGGTGTTCTTATTACCGGACGGTAAGAAATCACAAACTCGAAACGAGCGAAAAACAACGCCCAACGAGCTTGACGGGCATTAAGTCGTTTGGCAGAACGGATGTACTCAAGGTTCTTATGGTCTGTCCAAACGACAAAAGGAACGGTCGCCCTCCAACCACTGTCGCCATTCGCCTAGGGCTAAGCGGATGGCGAGCAGTTCACGGTTACCCACATCATAGTTGCGCCAGATGGCGACAGGCGATGAGAAAAATAAGCGCAAGGATGAACCTTATCGTCAGACTGGAAGCGTTGGGATAGAATGGCTCCCACGCCTACCTCTGAAGGGCCAACCTCGACAATGAATTGTCTAGTGACGTCAGGAGTAACGAGGGATAGGAGCGGACGTAAAACGTTCTTTAGAAGATCAAAAGCTCCCTGGGCGGAACCGACCACTTAAAACACGCCTTGACAGAAGTAAGAGCTGTGAGAGGGGCAGCAACTTGACCGAAATTACGAATGAAACGCCGATAGAAATTAGCGAAACCTAAAAAGCGCTGCAACTCGACACGTGATCTTGGAACGGGCCAATCACTGACAGCTTGGACCTTAGCGGAATCCATCTGAATGCCTTCAGCGGAAATAACGGAACCGAGAAAAGTGACGGGAGGAGACATGAAAAGAGCACTTCTCAGCCTTTACGTAGAGACAATTCTCTAAAAGGCGCTGTAGAACACGTCGAACGTGCTGAACATGAATCTCGAGTGACGGAGAAAAATCAGGATATCGTCAAGATAGACAAAAACAAAAATGTTCAGCATGTCTCTCAGAACATCATTAACTAATGCCTGAAAAACAGCTGGCGCATTGGCGAGACCGAACGGCAGAACCCGGTACTCAAAAATGCCCTAACGGAGTATTAAACGCCGTTTTCCACTCGCCCCCTCTCTGATGCACAGATGGGGGCGTTACGAAGGTCCAACTTAGTAAAGCACCTGGCTCCTGCAGAATCTCGAAGGCTGATGACATAAGGGGAAGCGGATAACGATTCTTAACCGTTATGTCATTCAGCCCTCGATAATCCACGCAGGGGGCGCAGAGTACCGTCCTTCTTCTTAACAAAAAGAACCCCGCCCCGGCCGGAGAGGAAGAAGGCACTATGGTACCGGCGCCAAGAGACACAGACAAATAATCCTCGAGAGCCTTACGTTCGGGAGCCGACAGAGAGTATAGTCTACCTCGAGGAGGAGTGGTCCCCGGAAGGAGATCAATACTACAATCATACGACCGGTGAGGAGGAAGGGAGTTGGCTCGGGACCGACTGAAGACCGTGCGCAGATCATGATATTCCTCCGGCACTCCTGTCAAATCGCCAGGTTCCTCCTGAGAAGTAGGGACAGAAGAAACGGGAGGAATGGCAGACATTAAACACTTCACATGACAAGAAACGTTCCAGGATAGGATAGAATTACTAGACCAATTAATAGAAGGATTATGACATACTAGCCAGGGATGACCCAAAACAACAGGTGTAAACGGTGAACGGAAAATCAAAAAAGAAATAGTCTCACTGTGGTTACCAGATACTGTGAGGGTTAAAGGTAGTGTCTCAAATCTGATACTGGGAAGATGACTACCATCTAAGGCGAACATGGGCGTAGGCTTATCTAACTCTCTGAAAGGAATGTCATGTTCCGAACCCATGCTTCGCCCATGAAACAACCCTCAGCCCCAGAGTCTATCAAGGCACTACATGTATGCCTGGAACCGGTCCAGCGTAGGTGGACCGACAAAGTAGTACAGGACTTTGATGGAGAGACTTGAGTAGTTGCGCTCACCTGTAGCCCTCCGCTTACAGATGAGCTCTGGCTTTTACTGGACATGAATTAACGAAATGTCCAGCAACTCCACAATAGAGGCACAGGCGGTTGGTGATCCTCCGTTCCCTCTCCTTATTCGAGATGCTAATCCTCCCAGCTGCATGGGCTCAGTCTCAAAGCCAGAGGGGGGAGATGGTTGCGATGCGGAGCAGGGAAACACCGTTGATGCGAGCTCTCTTCCACGAGCCCGGTGACGAAGATCTACCCGTCGTTCTATGCGGATGGCGAGAGCAATCAAAGAGTCCACATCTGAAGGAACCTCCCGGGAGAGAATCTCATCCTTAACCACAGCGTGGAGTCCCTCCAGAAAACGAGCGAGCAGCTCGGCCTGCGTTCCACTCACTAGAGGCAGCAAAGAGTGTAAACTCAATGGAATAATCCGTTATGGACCGTTCACCTTGGCATAAGGAAGCCAGGGCCCTAGAAGCCTCCCCACCAAAAAACTGAACGGTCAAAAACCCGAATCATCTCCTCTTAAAGTTCTGGAAATCGTTAGAGCAAACAGCCCTTGCCTCCCCAGATAGCTGTGCCCCATTCTCGAGCCCGGCCAGTGAGGAGTGAAATGACGTAAGCAACCCGAGCTCTCTCTCTAGAGTATGTGTTGGGTTGGAGAGAGAACACAATCTCACACTGCGTGAGAAAGGAGCGGCACTCAGTGGGCTGCCCGGAGTAGCAAGGTGGGTTATTAACCCTAGGTTCTGGAGGCTCGGCAGGCCAGGAAGTAACAGGTGGCACGAGACGTAGACTCTGGAACTGTCCAGAGAGGTCGGAAACCTGAGCAGCCAGGTTTTCCACGGCCTGGCGAGCAGCGGACAATTCCTGCTCGTGTCTGCCGAGCATGGCTCCTTGGATCTCGACGGCAGTGTAACGAGCGTCTGAAGTCGCTGGGTCCATTCTTTGATCGGTTCCTTCTGTCATGCAGGTGAAAGAGGACCCAAACGCGACTTAACAGAAACAGAGTTTATTAATGCTCAAAACGGAATAACTGAAATCCTCTAGATTTGTAGAGGGAAAAACAACTGGAGAAGCGGCCACAGACTGCAGGTCGCTTCGGGTAGGCGCAGGGTCAGTCGACTGAGACACCTGCTCACACGCAGCGTCTGAAGAAGGCACAAAACACGACAGGACAGGGTGATACACAATCACGGCAAAAAACACGACAGGACAGGGCGAAACGCAATCACAGCATGGAATACAAACAAGGAACCGATGGAACAGGAACGGATCACAAAGGAATAAATAGGGAGTCTAATCAGGGGAAAGGATCGGGAACAGGTGTGGGAAGACTAAATGATGATTAGGGGAATAGGAACAGCTGGGAGCAGGAACGGAACGACAGAGAGAAGAGAGAGCGAGAGAGTGAGAGAGGGAGGGGGAGAGAGAGGGATAGAACCAAACAAGACCAGCAGAGGGAAACGAATAGCATGGGGAGCACAGGGACAAGACATGACAATAAATGACAAACATGACACTTCCTCTGTTTTGCCTTCCACCACTCATCCTTGCTCCTCTTCTTCCTCCTCTTGGCTGTTGACCCTGTTCGTTTCCTGGTCCATCCATTATTGGAAAATTGCAACTCTGTGTTGTGGTCTGTCTATATATGCTTGCCAATTGATTCTTCATGAGATGCAACTTTGAGCAATTTAGACAACTGGTTGATTGTTGGTTGAACTAACACTTTACATTCCTTCATGAGTGAGGGTCAATTTCACCTGCACGATTCATCAATTCACGTTTTTTTGTACAAAGGTCTAATAGAAATGTGTAAAACTATGCTTGACAGTTTATGACAAATAGTTCAACAATTTTGCATGTAATGGCTTATGCAAGGAACTAATGCCTAGATGTTTTGAGGGGTAAGACTATTCAACAGAGAACCATCTACTATATTTTGATCAACATGACATGAGCAATTGATAATGTGGAAAAAAAGCTGACACTTGTACATTATCACTGTACAATTTGTTCAAAAGGAATAAGAAATTGCTTTAATGAGGTGCACAAGTGACTAGATGATTTGGAATTTGTACAAGTAGTATCAAGAATTGCACTTTGATCTGAGAAATGCATCAAAGCGACTGAGAAAACTGTAATAGTTCCCCTTGTTAGATCAGTGTCTAGACAGTCAGTGATGAAAGCACTGCAGAGAGCGCAACAAGGGCTCTACCAGATTTAAACTTGGCACCAGTCCAGCTACGAGCTGTCCATCCTGATCACTCAGCAGTGAATAATCAGCATGCTCCGCAGGTCTGCACCCTCAGACTCAGTCCCAAGCTCTGGATAGTGTGAACTCAGGTGAAGCAGCTATGGAGCTAACTTCCTAATTAAGACCTCTGTTGCTGCTAGAGGAGGAGGAGGCCCACAGGGAAGCTCTGCTCCACGAAGAACAACGGAATTCATAAGAGCCCGGTATAGCAGGATCTCATGAATGCCCAACAGGGCACTGCTCTCTCTTCGTCCGCCCACGTGTTCTCGCACACCCCGAGAGCATCTGGTCAGCGCGGGGTGGTGGCACCGGGATCCTCATCTCTCCCAGAGTGGTCATTCTCTCTTTCTCCCTACCCATCTGTCTATAAGCCTCCTTTGAATTCCATGCTGTCACAGTTACTAGCCCTTTCAAGCTTAACATCCTTATCATTTATCGCCTCAGGTTCCCTCGGAGAGTTCATCAATGAGCTTGATGCCTTGATAAGCTCCTTTCCTGAGGACGGCTCACCTCTCACAGTTCTGGGCACTTTAACCTCCCCACGTCTACCTTTGACTCTTTCCTCTCTGCCTCCTTCTTTCCACCCCTCTCCTCTTTTGACCTCACCCTCTCACCTTCCCCCTACTCACAAGGCAGGCAATACGGCTCGACCTCATCTTTACTAGATACTGTTCTTCCACTAACCTCACTGCAACCCTCCAAGTCTCCGACCACTGCCTTGTATCCTTCTCCCTCTCGCCTCATCCAACACCCTCCACACTGCCCCTACTCGGATGGTATCGCGTCCCAACCTTCGCCTCTCTCCCCCGCTACTCTCTCCTCTTCCATCCTATCATCTCTTCCCTCCGCTCAAACCTTCTCCCACCTATCTCCTGATTCTGCCTCCTCAACCCTCCTCTCCTCCCTCTCTGCATCCCTTGACTCTCTATGTCCCCTATCCTCCAGGCCGGCTCGGTCCTCCCTCCCGCTCCGTGGCTCGATGACTCATTGCGAGCTCACAGAACAGGGCTCCGGGCAGCCGAGCGGAAATGGAGGAAAACTCGCCTCCCTGCGGACCTGGCATCCTTTCACTCCCTCCTCTCTACATTTTCCTCCTCTGTCTCTGCTGCTAAAGCCACTTTCTACCACGCTAAATTCCAAGCATCTGCCTCTAACCCTAGGAAGCTCTTTGCCACCTTCTCCTCCCTCCTGAATCCTCCGCCCCTCCCCCTCCTC